>NC_090656.1:214240722-214540722 GCF_040937935.1 Hyperolius riggenbachi
AAGTTGGGAGGTATGCAGAAGTGTGTGTCCTGATGGTTGCTGGTATACACTTGACACAGGTACTCTTTCTGCCAGCGGAAAAGCACAACTCACTCACTCACTTCTGATAGGAGGACGCTTTCACCCATAGACTGCATGTAACCAGCACTGTCTGCTATCTGAATAATCTGCTGAACTTCAGCACATGCAAGCGAAGGACAGCTGATAACAGCACATCCCTCGAAGGACATTTCCAAGTTGCAAAGCAAAATCAATAAACACAGCGCTCAAGGTCAAAGCTACAGAAACTATATTAAAGGAGAACTCCAGGAAGTGTCACATAAAAGTATTCCCCTAGCTACACCAGTTATTTCAGTTCATCTTTGTGTACAGTTTCCCTTTCCTGTAATTACTGTGCCTCGTGCACCTGTTTAAACTGGACTTTCAAAAGGTTTGGTTTTAGTTTTCATAGTTTTATAAGAGGCACCTGACCCAAGGCAAAGATACCTGAGCTAATCTCAGAGTTATGTTCAGGTTGCATCCAAATATCTCTGTGCATTGTCCATTCCTCTCCCCAGTCCCCGTAATCAATCTTTGAAAATGTGACTACTGTGGAGCCAAAAGTCGGGTCTGAGGGCACTTTCACACCAGGGTGTTTACCGCGTCCCAATGCCAGGCTATGAAAGTCTATGAAGACTTTCATACTGCCATGTAACGGCACAACGAAAGTGACATTTTCGGCACATCCCCCTCGCAGGTCCAGAACTACGTTACTACACAGCTTCTGCGTCGAGTTGCAGCAATGTGCATCGGTTCGGAAGTCACGCTAGTCTATCGCAATGCAGGGATTTAAAAAAAAAAATGACAGACGCGGCGTGCATGTGCGGAAGCATATTTTTACAATACGCTTCCGTGCATTTCCGCATACCCTGAAAGCAGGAAGTGACCGCAAGCGTGCGCCACTTCCTGCTTAGCCGTGCTAGATGGGGAATACCATGTAGTAATGCGATATTCCCCGAAGGCCTGTTCTTGGCGGTGCCACACCGCACCTCCAGTTTGCAGTGTGAAACCGGCCTCAGGGTTACATACTAACCTAATCGGTACTCAAGCAAGTCTCCGCCCCCCTCTGCTTGAGAACAGTCGCAGCCAGGTTTCCAGAGTCTGCTGAGGCTCTTCAGAAACCTCGGTTTAGGTGAGTATTCAACCTTGAGACCCCCCCAAAGTCCTGTATCATTAAGACAGAGCTTGGCATGACAAGCTCTGTCTATTTTACTTTAGGCTGGTTTTACACCTTTTTTTTGCGTTGCAATGTGGTGTGATGCTCCTGCCCCACCGCAAAAAATGTCAATCATATGACCCTGCGGCAGAGTGTGCCGACAGGGTCATATGCATAGCCCCGCCCCCCGTCCAGTGACGTACTCCCTGCTGGGCAAGAAGTACGTCACTGGGATTCACGTCACTCCATGTATTGTTTACACTTACTGCATTGCCCATAGACTTTCATTACCCCAAGCCCCGTGCATTAAGCACGGTGCTTGTGGTAACATGCTTCAGCCCTTGCATCGGATTGGATGCTTCCAGTGCACTGCAATGGACCACATTTGGGGCTTGATTCACACTGCTATCACAGCAGTTATCATGCGATATCCCGCGCGCTTTGCACGCGTAAAACATTACTCCACGTGATAAACAGAGGTTTTCCTGCCTCCGTTTATCACGCGGAGTAATGTTTTATGCGCGCAAAGCGACAGGCGCAGGAGATTGCGTGATAACTGCGCTTTAGTGAATCAAGCCCCAGGTATGAATGTCTCTATAGACTTTTATTGCTTTTGTGACCCCTTGCAGTAAAATAGGGTAACGCAGTGACCTGCAAACTTGACTCTCCAGCTGTTAAGGAACTACAAGTCCCACAATGCATTGCAGGAGTCTAACAGCAACAGTCATGTTTCATAAACGCAAATGCATTGTGGGACTTGTAGATCCTTTACAGCTGGAGAGCCACGTTTGCAGATCACTGGGGTAACAAAACGCAGGTTTAGCCTCCAGGTGTAAAAGGGACCTTTGCTAAAATATGTGTTCATAACATTGAAAGCTGTACACTTGCCCAAATAAAGTTTGGGCTGCTACATTAAGCCTGCTTTCACAGTGAGACGTTACAGGCGCACGTTGGTGCAGCCTGTAACGCAACCCCACCGCACAGTAATGAAAAATCAATGGGCTGTTCCCAGTGCCCACGTTGCGTTACATTGTAACGCAGCACATCCGTTGAGAGTGCTGCATGCTGTGCGTTATGCGTGGCTAAGCCGCGTTAGACTGTGCGCACATGCTCAGTAGTGTTGGGGAGGAGTGGAGAGCGGCCAGGCACATGGCTAATTAAGATTCACTGCACGGTGTGACATGCAGTGTTTACTTCCTGGAGCGGCCCTCTTTGCGGCGATTGGCCGGGCGGGACCACGTGATGCCGCATGCGTTCAAGAGTACGCATCACGGCAGCCAGAGTGAGCTGCACAACGCGGCTCACTCTGATGTCCACATCAGAGAGTACCAGGCGTTGCGTTAGGGGCATGTTATGTTCCCTATAACGTCCCCTAAACGCAACGTCCTGGTGTGTAAGTAGCCTTAAAGGGACACTTAAGTCAGAAAAAAAATGAGTTTTACTCACCTGGGGCTTCCAATAGCCCCCTGCAGCTGTCTGGTGCCCTCGCCGTCTCCCTCTGATCCTCCTGGCCCTGCCAGCAGCCACTTCCTGTTTCGGTGACAGGAGCTGACAGGCTGGGGACGCGAGTGATTCTTCGCGTTCCTGGCCACAATAGCGCCATCTATGCTGCTATAGCATATATCATATACCATATAGCAGCATAGAGGGTGCTAATGTGTCTGGGAACGCGAAGAATCACTCGCGTCCCCAGCCTGTCAGCTCCTGTCACCGAAACAGGAAGTGGCTGCCGGTGGGGCCAGGAGGATCGGAGGGAGACGGCGAGGGCACCGGACAGCTGCAGGGGGCTATTGGAAGCCCTAGGTGAGTAAAACTCATTTTTTTTGTTTGACTTAAGTGTCCCTTTAATGTAATTTTATAAGGTCATACCGTAATGTAGGCAAGTATAATAAACAGGGTTAACAGTTTAAAGTCATAAGATTAATGAGCAGTGTCGCAAGACATGGTTGCACTATATACAGTGTGTTTGTATACCGCCTCGTGCACTGTTACCAATGATACCAGGCTTCTTCCAGCCTGGTCCAGCTCATTTTATTACATTTAAAGACAACACTATTGTCCTCAGGATTGTAATTCAGAGCTGTTTTATAGTTATCCGTGACTCATTCAAATAGCTAAGTTGGGTAGTTTGATAGAGTGAGCATGAATTACTTCTGTAGTATTTATACAGCGACATCTCATAAATAAACAGACACCCTGATATGCACACAGTGCCAAGTTTATAACAGTGCCATGCTTGAGACAGTAACCAAACATTTTTGCTGATCTACCTCCAACTTCCTGCAAAGTCTTGACACGGTCAGGCATGGAGCCAATGAGTTCCGTAATCTTAGACTGGGGAACATGCAAAATGTCTTTATAAATATGCCCTCTGAACTTCTGTCACTAATAGCAGCTAGTCTAGTGATGGTCATGTCTAGAACTCCTGGAGAAGCATGAGATTGTTTGATCAGCTGATTGATTTGCAAAGCTCTGATTTGCTGTGATCATATCATGCTTTAGTACGATTATCACTAGCCAATCAGAGACTTACAGATCTATCACCTGACCAAACTGATCACATGCTTCTCCATGGCCAACACTAGCCGCTTCTACTGTTACCCAACGCAGTTGCTAACAGCTATGGCACACAACAGCATATAGATATTGCTGCTCTAGTGCGTGTGCTAGCAAGTGCATGGTATAGCATATTAGCAGCTGTTTAATTATAATTATAATTTTATAGCTTTTCTCCCTGGGGACTCAAAGCGTTGTGACCCTGCGTTCTACAGTCTAAAAGGCTCAGAAGGTGTATTTTTAGTAATAATAGGAGTAATCCCGACTCTCCTGAGACATGGCCCTGAAGACTTTATAGTGTAGATAAGCACCATTATCATACAGCAGATAACAATCCAGATCAAAGGTTAGTACTACTGAGGCTGAAGTGCGCTGTTGACATGAAGGTATGGCTGGCAGGGGCAATCACATGCTACAGAGGTGACAGTCAGCAGTTTATGCCCCGACAGAAAAATGGTTTAAAGAAACCCCACTAAGCACTTTGTGTTTGAAATGGCAACAGAGCACTTCTGCATTTCTGCAAATTCAAGAAATGTGTCAAACCTCTTCTGCAAAAAAAAATAAAACATTTTTTTTTTAAAAGTGCATTTTTACCCAATACATGACCTTTAGTCTTAGGATCTGTATTGCAGCTATTATGAGGCACATTAGCCCTTATTCAATTCACATTCTTTCCTAAGTTTTCTCCTAGGACCTGAACTCTAAACGATAAGCAACAGCATAATAACCTTTTAAATGAAAACATTTCTTCATTAAAGCTCACAGAACTGTCACCAATATCCTGCATTTACTTCCTGGTTTGCTGGGAGCACAGAAAGGGTTCACCTCCTGTGTTTACATATGAGCTCACAACTCGGCAGGCAGCTGGAAGCTCAAATTACACTGGTTCATTACTTCCCGAGAAGGGAGTACTTTACACACAATCTGGCATAAGAAACATGAACACAATTTCTAGTTACTGTGCTTCGGCGGGCCAGCAGAGTTGTGCGCAGAGTACAAAAAAGAGTTGCAGAATAGAGCAGGTGATTCTAAAAGCACTACCCCAATGTAGTTCTACAGTGCTGATTCCACAGAAGCGACTGCGGCTTGCCGAAATCGCAGTTGCGTTGTCTGCAGTATTTTCGGAGCAATTTCATTCAAGGAATGCAGGGCCTAGAATTGCACTCCTTGAAATCGATCGGTGTTTAGTGCTATACTCTCTCTCAAAAATATTAGTAGGTATGAAAGTATCATATCTTTGGGTTTCCTCCAGACACTCCAGTTTCCTCCCACATCCCAAAAACATACAGATAAGTTAATTGGCTTCCCCCTAAACTGTCCCCAGACTACAATACATACACTACCCAATACATACTGTACGACTATGGTAGCGATTAGCATGTGAGCCCCACTGAGGGACAGTTAGTGACAAGACAATATACTCTGTACAGCGCTGCGGAAGATGTTGGCGCTATATAAATAATAATAATAATATCTCAGTGTTGACCCATAAAAAAGATATGTTTACAAAAATGTGAAAGGTGTACTTTTTGTGTGAGATACTGTACTATGATTTACAAGATCAGAGCATGGAGTATTTTATAGAGAGGGTGATTTTTTTTTGTAACATACACATTAAAATGAATCAATAGAAAGTAGTTTGTGAGCCTAGAAAGTCTCTAGTTTGCAGTTTAGCAACCCTAATGCAGCTCGAGGCCTAAATCAATAAACTGTGAAGATGGAGAAAAGCAAATACACCTTCCTGTTTATCACAGCTCTCTCACATATTTGAATAATGAATGAGGATTTTCATATTGCAGCAGGTACTAGCAGCTCAAAGGGAACCTAAACTAAGAGGGATATGGTGGCTGCTATATTTATTTCCTTTTAAACGATACCAGTTGTAATATATACCAGCTAAGCTCTTTCTTCTAGAAAGCTAAGGCTACATACTCACCCAACGATTATCTTCCGAGCTCTGTTGCCCAAAGAATGGGATACCAACTCCTGCTGGGCAATATAGCAGCCAAGACGCTGTACATACACATCATCAGCATTTGGCTGACCGTGTGTAGGTCGATAAAAACAGGGAACACCAAGAGCCCCAATAGTGTAATTCGTACTGGACAAGGTGGCAATAAGTTTGTATTGCTAGATACTCACAAGTCAGGGTCACCAGCAGGCAACCACTGTAAAGGCAGGTGGGGAGATTGTCCTGACCCCACACAGGATTAAGAAGTCGCTCTCTGTAGACAGGAAGAAAGGGTAGCAACCCTCCACCAAGGGTGGACTCAAAATTGTATACAATGAACAGAGGCGCCAAAAGTATAAGATTAGATTAAATGAGCTTAAAAACCAACTTCAATGGCAAAATTGAAGGAGGAAGTGGTGGTCTTACCTCCCTCAAGCAGACACGACAACGACTGCGATTCAGACAGTCAAACACATTTATTAGGAACTCCAAAAAGAAATGCAACGCGTTTCGCACGTTCAACCCCGCTTCATCAGGCAATATAGGGAGGAGTATCAAACAATCTGCACAAGGATTCAAATTAAGCGCCTTGTACAGCTCAGACAGAAGAGGCTTGGTGTGGCTTGTCTTCTAGGCTCCTGTGATGTAACATCTTATTCCTCCTGTCTTGCAGCATAAACAATGGGAGAACGAAGGAGACAGAATGCGTCTAAAGGAGAACACAAGAAAGTCGCCAATGGATCTAAAGCCAGTGATGGGCAGTGGGGCCGAGCCTGGTAAGGATGCACATTTCTCTGATCTTCTTAAAGCAGTATAAAATTCTGACATCATTTTCAATAAAAACATGTTTTTCTACTTTTTATATGCCATACGGTTATCATATTTGCTTTTGTGCATAAGTATTATTATTCATTTAGAAATTACATGTTCCCAAAGTACACTTTTTTTGCTCTGAGAGCTGACTTTGCATTTTATTCATAACTGGTTTATTCATCTTGTAATGTAAGCAGAAATGCTTTCTGAGTGTCTGACTGTGTTCAGGAGAGTCTGCAGTGTCAGAGAAGTGTTTACTTAATTGTATCAAGTGAGGAATGTAAACACAAGATAACATTATCTCCAGTTCGGATACCTCCAGCTTTCCCAGCAGGGAGCTTGTAAGTCCTGTGTTTAACTAGTTGAATGCTGTTCTAGTAAAAAAAAAAAATGGTGGTGGTATATATGCTGTAAATAATCTTTTAGAGCAAAGAAGAAATGCTGGGTTTCATTCCGCTTTAAGGCCTGGGACTCACTAGCAGTGCATTCCTAAAGCATTAGTGATTTGTAAATCCCTTGCTAATCTAATGCTGTGGGTTTTCTTTAAAAAAAAAAAAAAAAACACATCCCTCAAGTGGGATCACAGACATAGGATTATATTAGCAAGGGCTTTTTAAATCACAAGTGCTTAGAAAAGGGCTGCTAGTGGGTCCCAGGCCTAAATCTCATCACTCACAAATTACATTTTCTTCCAAAAAGTGCACTTGCCAGCTTAACTGCTTGCCGACCACGTCATGCCGATGGGCGTGGCCGCCGTGGCAGCCCCAGGACCGCCTAACACCGATCGGCGTAAAGTCCTGGGGCAGCAGTTTGCAGGAGATTGCGCGCATCTCCTGCTTGAGGGGCGGAGCGGCGATCGCCGTTCGGGAGATTGTTACACGGCGCCCCCCTGGGGGACTTAGAAGCGATCGGCGGTGATAGGCTGGCGGGGAGAGGGAGGGAAAGTCTTTAAAGAAATAGGGTTTATTATAAAAAACAAAACAAAAATATTTGTAAAAAAAAAAATAAACATGGGGGAGCGATCAGACCCCACCAACAGAAAGCTCTGTTGGTGGGGAGAAAGGGGGGGGGGGGGAATCACTTGTGTGCAGTGTTGTGTGGCCCTGCAGTTTGGCTATAAAGCTGCAGTGGCCAATTTTACAGAAAATGGCCTGGTCACTAGGGGGGTTTAACACTGCAGTCCACAAGAGGTTAAAGTGTACCTGTATAAAAAAAGTGCCCCAATGGGGTACTAACCTCAAGACGCAAAAACCTCTGGATCTCCCCCCCTCCCGGTAAGTATGCAAAATAGGCTGCAGCAATCCTAGAAGGTTTGATTAAGGGCCTGTTTCCACTACACGCAGATTGGATGCAGAAAAACGGACTCCAATGAATGTCTGTGGGAAAATCTGCATCAGAAAAATCACCCATAGGCATTCAATGGAGTCTGTTTTTCTGCATCGAATCTGCGTGTAGTGGAAACAGGCCCTTAAATGGAACCCGAGGTGAGAGGGATGTTGAGGCTGATATATTTTTTCCCTTTAAACAATGCACATTGCCTGGCAAAATGCCAAAATGAACTGACTGGGTCTTCCTCCAGCCCCTTATTGTCCATGAGCTCCCCCTGTGTCCTCTTGGCTTCCTCTGTTCTTCCGCTGGTGGCTGCGTTAGCCTGGCGACTTTGCAAGGAGTTGTGCACAGCTATGCATGCGCGGCTCCACCATACTCCCGTCTCACTCGTGCACCCATGTGGTTCTCAAAAGAATGAATCGTATGTGCGCAAAACACACACGGCGACGGGCGTGTGGAGGGGCCGCGCATGCGCAGTTGTGCACGACTCCTCGCAAACTCGTGAGGCTAACGGACCAGCCAGCGGAAGAACAGAAGGAGCCTGGAGGATGCCGAGGGACCTCATGGACTACAAGGGACTGGAGGAAGCCCCAGGTAAGTTTATTTTTTACATTTTTGGGTCCTGCTCAGGGTCCCTTTAAGCCATAGACCCTAAAGAAGCATGCAGATCAGATGTATATGACAAATCTGACAAGATTTAGCTGCATGCATGTTTCAGGTGTGTGATTTAGATCCTACTGACCAAAAAGATCAGCAGGACTGCCGGGCAAATCTCTATTGCACCTGCGCAGGATGCTCCCGACAGCGGAAGTGCAAACGAGGATGCGGGAAGCCAGGGCTTTGCAGGTGCAGTGGCTGGCGACTTAGCGTAGTATGGATACAGAGGCGCCTAAAGCATAAAAGTATATAAAAAAAAGTTTAAAATATGAAGAGGCAGTGGTGGACTTACCTCCTCCAAGCAGACACAAAAATTGGCAATGTGTGAAATAGAACAGGTTTATTTACATACTCCGGGGGGCAATGCAACGCGTTTCACAGGTTTTATCCCGCTTCATCAGTGTAACGATCGGTGTCAGCACGCAGAGAGAATCTGATTATTGGTGATCTGCAGTATCACCAAAAATGCAGATATATACCTGATTATTGATGATCTGCAGCATCACCGATAATACAGATATATTGCTAACCTCTGGACACCTATAGGTATGTGAGTGTTTGGTGTAACAGTAATACTTTGAGCAATGCACCAGCAGTGCTGGAATACTGCTCGGGGAGGGCACAGGAACCTTTCAGCAGCCTGAGGCTCTCCAAGGGGAGGAGTCAGGCTGGAGGTAGGAAGGACCAGGGAGTGAGTGACACCCGATGGTGGATGTCACTATCTGGTCTGGAGACTATCTCTTAAGGGGAGAGATAGCTCTCGAGGTCAGGCACGCCTGGTCGGTAACACACTGACAGATAAAGTACAAAGACAGAAGGCTGATTCGGTATCCAAGGCAAGCAGGGTCTGGCAACGGTAGATCAGACATGCGAGGTACCGAATCAGAAGACAGAGGAGTAGTCAGAAAAGCAATAAGTCATAACAGATATCCAACAATGCCTAGTCTGAGGTCCTTGGTCTCAGCACCCTGGAACTAGTCTGAATAAATACACAGATTAACAGTACTAGTAAACTGGCTAAGTGTGAATTCCCAGGTCCACCTGGTTCTAACACACTGTAGGATCTGACTAAAGGTCTGAGTGCTTCCACGTAGTGATCACAACGGCAGACAACCAGCAAGTGCCAAGCAAGTAGTATATATAGTTGCAGGACTCTGCTGCCCCGCCCGAACCACTCAGCCAATCAGGAGTCCAGCAGGAATCAGCTGATCATCCTGATCAGCTGACACATCTCCTGCTGGCATAAAGGTCCTGACTTCTGGCACGCGCGTGCGTAGCTCTAAACCTGTGTGAACTAACAGGCTCAGCCACACCAGCTGCACGATGCTGCGTGAAAACCGCCGTGCTGGACGCGGAATCGGCCGCCTGACTGTTGTTGCATGCGGCGGCTTTTCCGCGTCCCGCTCTGCCACCAGACACACGCTTCCGTGTGCAAACCGCTGCACTGGACACGGAATCAGCCGCCTGCTCAGTAGCACTCGCGGCGGCTTTTCCGTAATCTCTCACAATCAGGCAGTAACAACGGAGTAATAGCATATGTGGTCAATAGAAGATCCAGGCACCTCTGTGGCTGGTGACAGGCTGTCACCGAAGGCAAAACTGAGCCACGACAGGGGACCAGATGATCGATGAGGACCGGCGTGGGCACACGGCAACTGAAGGGGGCTGGTAGAATCCCCAGGTAAGTAAAACTACCTTTTTTATATATGACTTAAGTATATCTTTAAGGCGGAAAACCCTAAGAAGTGAGATGGTTAAATATTCGGAATGGCATTAAGTTATGATCACTTATATGTAAAATGTCAAAGTGCCAAAATGCTGTTTACAAGGCTAAATACTTCAGTTTCTTTTTATTCAGCACATAATAAGCTTGTTTTACAACACCCCATAAGTAAATATTAAGCTGTAAAAGTTGCATGTATTAATACTCGGCAGCTCTGCTAGCGTGTGATCAGTTTCCCACTGAAAGCACAAAAGCTGGAAGCAGTGGTGGCAGGAATGGGTGTCCCATAGACCTCGGCAAATCAGGACCCAGAATGCTGTTAGCATAGAATGCTTTTAGCACGGAATGTTTTCATTCAGGACTAGAAAACTGGCGGGGGATGGTAAGTTCACAGGAATCAGCATCAGTCTACAATTGGCTTGCAATAGACCAATGGGAATCATCCCTCCCAAGGAGGATTTTCATTGGTTCAGTGGTGGACCAATAAAAATGCTCCTTGGTGCTCAAAGGCTGAACATGCATGAATGGGCTCTCAGAGGATAAGCGCTTCCTCACCTCACAGACCAACATAGTGCAACTTTAACCACTTGAGGACCTAGGGCTATCTATCCCTTAAGGACCGGCCACTTTTTTTCCATTCAGACCACTGCAGCTTTCACGGTTTATTGCTCGCTCATACAACCTACCACCTAAATGAATTTTGGCTCCTTTTCTTGTCACTAATAAAGCTTTCTTTTGGTGCTATTTGATTGCTCCTGCGATTTTTACTTTTTATTATATTCATCAAAAAAGACATGAATTTTGGCAAAAAAATGATTTTTTTAACTTTTTGTGCTGACATTTTTCAAATAAAGTAAAATTTCTGTATACATGCAGCGCGAAAAATGTGGACAAACAAGTTTTTGATTAAAAAAAACCCATTCAGTGTATATTTATTGGTTTGGGTAAAAGTTATAGCGTTTACAAACTATGGTGCAAAAAGTGAATTTTCCCATTTTCAAGCATCTCTGACTTTTCTGACCCCCTGTCATGTTTCATGAGGGGCTAGAATTCCAGGATAGTATAAATACCCCCCAAATGACCCCATTTTGGAAAGAAGACATCCCAAAGTATTCACTGAGAGGCATAGTGAGTTCATAGAAGATATTATTTTTTGTCACAAGTAAGCGGAAAATGACACTTTGTGAGAAAAAAAAAAAAAAGTTTCCATTTCTTCTAACTTGCGACAAAAAAAAATGAAATCTGCCACGGACTCACCATGCCCCTCTCTGAATACCTTGAAGGGTCTACTTTCCAAAATGGGGTCATTTGTGGGGTGTGTTTACTGTCCTGACATTTTGGTGGGTGCTAAATTGTAAGCACCCCTGTAAAGCCTAAAGGTGCTCATTGGACTTTGGACCCCTTAGCGCAGTTAGGCTGCAAAAAAGTGCCACACATGTGGTATTGCCGTACTCAGGAGAAGTAGTATAATGTGTTTTGGGGTGTATTTTTACACATACCCATGCTGGGTGGGAGAAATATCTCTGTAAATGACAATTTGTTAATTTTTATAACACACAATTGTCCATTTACAGAGATCTTTCTCCCACTCAGCATGGGTATGTGTAAAAATACACCACAAAACACATTATACTACTTCTCCTGAGTACGGCGATACCACATGTGTGGCACTTTTTTGCACCCTAACTGCGCTAAAGGGCCCAAAGTCCAATGAGTACCTTTAGGATTTCACAGGTCATTTTGAGAAATTTCGTTTCAAGACTACTCCTCACGGTTTAGGGCCCCTAAAATGCCAGGGCAGTATAGGAACCCCACAAATGACCCCATTTTAGAAAGAAGACACCCCAAGGTATTCCGTTAGGAGTATGGTGAGTTCATAGAAGATTTTATTTTTTGTCAAAAGTTAGCGGAGAATGACACTTTGTGAAAAAACACAATTAAAATCAATTTCCGCTAACTTGTGACAAAAAATAAAATCTTCTATGAACTCGCCATACTACTAACGGAATACCTTGGGGTGTCTTCTTTCTAAAATGGGGTCATTTGTGGGGTTCCTATACTGCCCTGGCATTTTAGGGGCCCTAAACCGTGAGGAGTAGTCTTGAAACAAAATTTCTCAACATGACCTGTGAAATCCTAAAGGTACTCATTGGACTTTGGGCCCTTTAGCGCAGTTAGGGTGCAAAAAAGTGCCACACATGTGGTATCGCCATACTCGGGAGAAGTAGTACAATGTGTTTTGGGGTGTATTTTTACACATACCCATGCTGGGTGGGAGAAATACCTCTGTAAATGGACAATTGTGTGTAAAAAAATCAAAAGAATGTCATTTACAGAGGTATTTCTCCCACCCAGCATGGGTATGTGTAAAAATACACCCCAAAACACATTATACTACTTCTCCCGAGTACGGCGATACCACATGTGTGGCACTTTTTTGCACCCTAACTGCACTAAGGGGCCCAAAGTCCAATGAGTAACTTTAGGATTTCACAGGTCATTTTTGTTTCAAGACTACTCCTCGCGGTTTAGGGCCCCTAAAATGCCAGGGCAGTATAGGAACCCCACTAATGACCCCATTTTAGAAAGAAGACACCCCAAGGTATTCCGTTAGGAGTATGGTGAGTTCATAGAAGTTTTTATTTTTTTGTCACAAGTTAGCGGACATTGATTTTAATAGTTTTTTTTCACAAAGTGTCATTTTCCGCTAACTTGTGACAAAAAATAAAATCTTCTATGAACTCACCATACTCCGTACGGAATACCTTTGGGTGTCTTCTTTCTAGAATGGGGTCATTTGTGGGGTTCCTATACTGCCCTGGCATTTTAGGGGCCCTAAACCGTGAGGAGTAGTCTTGAAACCAAATGTCGCAAAATGACCTGTGAAATCCTAAAGGTACTCATTGGACTTTGGGCCCCTTAGCGTACTTAGGGTGTAAAAAAGTGCCACACATGTGGTACCGCCGTACTCAGGAGAAGTAGTATAATGCGTTTTGGGGTGTATTTTTACACATACCCATGCTAAGTGGGAGAAATACCTCTGTAAATGACAATTGTTTGATTTTTTTACACACAATTGTCCATTTACATAGAAATTTCTCCCACCCAGCATGGGTATGTGTAAAAATACACCCCAAAACACATTATACTACTTTTCCTGAGCACGGCGGTACCACATGTGTGACACTTTTTTGCAGCCTAGGTGCGCTAAGGGGCCCAACGTCCTATTCACAGATCATTTTGAAGCATTTGTTTTCTAGACTACTCCTCGCGGTTTAGGGGCCCTAAAATGCCAGGGCAGTATAGGAACCCCACAAGTGACCCCATTTTAGAAAGAAGACACCCCAAGGTATTCTGTTAGGTGTATGGCGAGTTCATAGAAGATTTTATTTTTTGTCACAAGTTAGTGAAAAATGACACTTTGTGAAAAAAAACCAATAAAAATTAATTTCCGCTAACTTTTGACAAAAAATAAAATCTTCTATGAACTCGTCATACACCTAACAAAATACCTTGGGGTGTCTTTTTTTCTAAAATGGGGTCACTTGTGGGGTTCCTATACCGCCCTGGCATTTTACAGGCCCAAAACCGTGAGTAGTCTGGAAACCAAATGTCTCAAAATGACTGTTCAGGGGTATAAGCATCTGCAAATTTTGATGACAGGTGGTCTATGAGGGGGCGAATTTTGTGGAACCAGTCATAAGCAGGGTGGCCTTTTAGATGACAGGTTGTATTGGGCCTGATCTGATGGATAGGAGTGCTAGGGGGGTGACAGGAGGTGATTGATGGGTGTCTCAGGGGGTGGTTAGAGGGGAAAATAGATGCAATCAATGCACTGGGGAGGTGATCGGAAGGGGGTCTGAGGGGGATCTGAGGGTTTGGCCGAGTGATCAGGAGCCCACACGGGGCAAATTGGGGCCTGATCTGATGGGTAGGTGTGCTAGGGGGTGACAGGAGGTGATTGATGGGTGTCTCAAGGTGTGATTAGAGGGGGGAATAGATGCAAGCAATGCACTGGCGAGGTGATCAGGGCTGGGGTCTGAGGGCATTCTGAGGGTGTGGGCGGGTGATTGAGTGCCCTAGGGGCAGATAGGGGTCTAATCTGATAGGTAGCAGTGACAGGGGGTGATTGATGGGTAATTAGTGGGTGTTTAGGGTAGAGAATAGATGGAAACACTGCGCTTGGGTGGTGATCTGATGTCGGATCTGCGGGCGATCTATTGGTGTGGGTGGGTGATCAGTTTGCCCGCAAGGGGCAGGTTAGGGGCTGATTGATGGGTGGCAGTGACAGGGGGTGATTGATGGGTGGCAGTGACAGGGGGTGATTGATGGGTGATAGGTGATTGGCAGGTGATTGACAGGTGATCAGTGGGTTATTACAGGGAAGGACAGATGTAAATATTGCACTGGCGAATTGATAAGGGGGGGTCTGAGGGCAATCTGAGCGTGTAGGCGGGTGATTGGGTGCCCGCAAGGGGCAGATTAGGGTCTGATCTGATGGGTAACAGTGACAGGTGGTGATAGGGGGTGATTGATGGGTAATTAATGGGTGTTTAGAGGAGAGAATAGATGTAAACGCTGCGCTTGGGTGGTGATCTGATGTCGGATCTGCGGGCGATCTATTTGTGTGGGTGATCAGATTGACCGCAAGGGGCAGGTTAGGGGCTGATTGTTGGGTGGCAGTGACAGGGGGTGATTGATGGGTGATAGGTGATTGGCAGGTGATTGACAGGTGATCAGTGGGTTATTACAGGGAAGGACAGATGTAATTAATGCACTGGCGAATTGATAAGGGGGGGGGGGGGGGGGTCTGAGGGCAATCTGAGCGTGTGGGCGGGAGATTGGGTGCCCGCAAGGGGCAGATTAGGGTCTGATCTGATAGGTAACAGTGACAGGTGGTGATAGGGGGTGATTGATGGGTAATTAGTGGGTGTTTAGAGAAGATAACAGATGTAAACGATACATTTGGGAGGTAATCTGACGGCGGGTTTGCGGGCGATCTAATGGTGTGGGTGGGTGATCAGATTGCCCGCAAGGGGCAGGTTAGGGGCTGATTGATGGGTGGCAGTGACAGGGGGTGATTGATGGGTGATAGGTGATTGGCAGGTGATTGACAGGTGATCAGTGGGTTATTACAGGGAAGAACAGATGTAATTAATGCACTGGTGAATTGATAAGGGGGGGTCAGAGGGCAATCTGAGCGTGTGGGCGGGTGATTGGGTGCCCGCAAGGGGCAGATTAGGGTCTGATCTGATAGGTAAAAGTGACAGGTGGTGATAGGGGGTGATTGATGGGTAATTAGTGGGTGTTTAGAGGAGAGAATAGATGTAAACAATGGATTTGGGAGGTGATCTGATGTCGGATCTGCGGGCGATCTTTTGGTGTGGGGGGGTGATCAGATTGCCTGCAAGGGGCAGGTTAGGGGCTGATTGATTGGTGGCAGTGACAGGGGTGATTGATGGGTGATTGACAGGCGATTGACAGGTGATCAGGGGGGATAGATGCATACAGTACATGGGGGGGGGGGGGTGTCTGGGGAGAATCTGAGGGGTGGGGGGGTGATCAGGAGGGAGCAGTGGGCAGGGAGGGGGGATAAAAAAAAAATAGCGTTGACAGATAGCGACAGGGAGTGATTGATGGGTGATTAGGGGGGTGATTGGGTGCAAACAGGGGTCTGGGGGGTGGGCAGGGGGGGGGTCTGATGGGTGCTGTGGGCGATCTGGGGCAGGGGGGGTAAAAAATCAGTGTGCCTGGTGCAGACTAGGGTGGCTGCAGCCTGCCCTGGTGGTCCCTCGGACACTGGGACCACCAGGGCAGGAGGCAGCCTGTATAATACACTTTGTAAACATTACAAAGTGTATTATACACTTTGCATGCGGCGATCGTCGGGTTAACATCCCGCCGGCGCTTCCGTATGGCCGGCGGGATGTTGCGGCGGGTGAGCGGCGCCAGGCGGAGGCGGAGGATCGCGTCACGGATGACGCGATCGCTCCGCCCATGCCCCTACAAGGACCGCCGCCATTTGTCAATACGGCGGTCCTTGCGGGGTGCACTTCCCGGCCGCCAATTGTACATACGGCGGTCAGGAAGTGGTTAAAGGGGATCTGTAAGGAACACAATTGTTTATTTTTTTTACAATATTACTTTATAAATTAATCAGTGTTTGCTCATTGTAAAATCTTTCCTCTTCCTGAAATGTATCACAGGTGGCAACATCTTTAGTCCTGCCAGGTGATCTCTGCGGAATGTTTGTTTCTTAGAATTCTGAACCAGTACAAAATATACCTGGTGTTACGGTATGCTCTGGGGGTGGGAATTGCGAATATCTAAACAGCCTAGGCTAGGCCTCAGTGGGAGGGTGAGATTACATACCAACATACAGCAATATATAACTATAGGAAGTGTTTCTGATGCTGAAACCAGGATAATTAATGTAAAAGTGTGTATCCTGAATAATTTACTGCATTCTACTATATGTTACTACAGGTCCTCTTTAACATTCTGAGTGTTATAAATAACTCCTTGAAAGTCTATTTTTCTTTATACAAACACAGATTGCCTTCAGATCCCTCCCCATTTGTTATATGATTTCTATCTTACTTTACTTTTATCTTTTTGCAGGGAAGTGGACTGGTTCTCACTGGGCGGAGTCATCTTCCTGCTTATGTTTGCCCCACTCATTGTCTATTACTTCGTGATGTCATGTGACCAGTACCAGTGTGCGCTTACTGGGCCCCCGCTTGACTTGTACTATGGGAAAACTCAGCTGTCCGACATATGGGAAAAGACCCCATTACTCACCTGGAAAGCAGTTTACATTTACGCAGCCTGGGTCTCCTTTCAGGTAATTATATCTTTTAGAGTGTTTCAGGGGGTTATAGGTGAGGAAAGGTGCCCATACATCTAGCGTTGCGCGCATCACGTCACACACGCGCCTGGTGTCACATGGTACAGGCACTCGCGGTAATGGGGTGACGGAGCCGGGCCAGCGGGACAGGCGAGTTGTTGCAGCACACGGGCACCGAGGGGACATTTTACACCTGGGGGGACAGCAGCCAGGGGTCCATCTCATGCATTGTTCGTCATGATATCCAACGCCGTTACTCAGTTTCACACTTTCAACCGAGATTTTCCGGCATGTATAAATGAATACAGGGACGAGCTCCATCTTTAAAGTGAACCTCTGGACTAAAAATCTACTCAGCAGAACTAAAAAGGCTTGGTGTTTCTTTAACAGTTTCACAGCATCAGAACTTTGTTTTTCTTACCAAAGCATCATTTTTAGCTGCATTTTTATCTAAGCTCCACCCATCAAAGAAAACTTTTTCCCCTGATGCTGTGCAAAGCATGATGGGATTTCCTATGTTGTTATTCACATTGCCTAGCAACTGGGAGGGGTGATCAGGACACAGGACAGTTGGAACTGTGTCTCATGCTCCCTGTCACCTCCTTTCAACCAAAAAGATGGCTGCCATCATGAAATCAAACATTTTCCTGTTCTTTTAAATCTGGTTGGGTAAGAGATTATATTACCTATCTATTTTAATTAACATAACTAATGTAACTTAATGACAGTATGTTTGTTTAGGCTGGAGTTCCTCTTTAATTAGTAATAACCTCAAATTATAATGGCATATAAAGAAATGGACAGAAAATATACAAAATCGACAGGACAACCAATTTATATTAATATAGACTGATCCAAGTACACAATTGCATATGTATATAAATGTCACCATGCTGAAACACACGAACCCAATAAAGTGACAATGAGCCTGAGTTAAATTGCCAGTGCTATATAAGGGGGTATGGTCAGCCCCAGTAATGGCCAGGAACAGAAAGATGCATAAACAATGAGTGCCAAGAACAATAAGAATGATTACAAACCAAAAGTGAAGCTGCAGCCACCACAAACAATGTGAATAGGGAGAAGTAATGTGAAAATATCACCTAAGACAGGAATATATCACTTGGAGAAAAAAATGCATTGGATTGGAGCCAATGGGGCTGATTCACTAAGCTGTGCTGCTACACAGCAACACAGCTGCTAAGTGCATGCTTTATCAGTAAAAGTGAGGTATATTTCTCATTGACTGTATGCTTTACTGCATACATGTCAAACTCTGGCCCGTGGGCCATATCTGGCCCTTAGATTTGGCCCTCAGGTGGTTTTTTCTGCATTATGCTTGGCCCACTCTAGACCACCAGAAAAGCTATATTGGAGGTTAATCCCTAGATCCCCAGGGAAGCCATATGGAGAGGGGGAAAGCACTAGACACCAGGAAACTGTAGAGGGGAGGGAGGAACACTAAACATCAGGGAATTGTATAGATGAGGGAGGGAGGTCTACTAAACATCAGGGAACTGTTTAGGGCAGGCTTTCTCAACCAGGGTTCCCTGGAACCCCAGGGTTCCTTGAGTACTCTGCAGGGGTTCCTTGGCATTTTCCCCCATTGTGGGGGAAGTATAATAGAGCACACTATAATAGGTAGTACTGTAACAAGAAGCACTAAATTGGGGTATCAGGAGATGGTATAATGAGTGGCAGTGTAATGGGGGTAGTGAAATAAACAGCCACACATACTTTTAACCCTCCTGGCGGTTTGCAAAAAAATCGCCAGGGGGCAGCAAATCTTTTTTTTTAAATTTTTTTTTTTTTTTTCATGTAGCGAGACAAAGTCTCGCTACATGATAGCCGCTGCTCAGCGGCATCCCCCCAGCCCCTCCGATCGCCGCCGGCGATCGGAGATCCGGAGATCCCGTTCAAAGAACGGGATCTCCTGGAGGGCTTCCCCCGTCGCCATGGCGACGGGCGGGATGACGTCACCGACGTCATCGACGTCGTGACGTCAGAGGGGACTCCGATCTGCCCCATAGCGCTGCCTGGCACTGATTGGCCAGGCAGCGCACGGGGTCTGGGGGGGGGGGCGGCCGCGGCGAGAGGAATTGCGGCGGATCGGCGGGTAGCGGCGGCGATCGGGCACTGCACGCAGCTAGCAAAGTGCTAGCTGCGTGCAGCAAAAAAAAAATTATGCAAATCGGCCCAGCGGGGCCTGAGCGGTGCCTTCCGGCGGCATAGCCCGAACTCAGTTCGGGCTTACCGCCAGGAAGGTTAAAGACCATGCCTCCTGCAAAATAAATGCAGGGGTTCCTCGAGATCAAAAAAATGTTTGCAGGGGTTCCTTGAGATCCAAAAGTTATTTGCAGGGTTCCTCCAGGGTAGAAAGGTTGGGAAAGGCTGGTTTAGGGGATGGAGGGGGCAGGGTCGTAACTAGAAATCACGGGGCCCCCTTGCAAAACTCTGGATGGCCCCCCTCCCGCCTTCTCTCCGTGTCCAGTCTCCTCAAGTATCACTACAGGACACAGCAGTTGTGAAGGGGTAGAGCAGGCTGTACACAAGACCCTGCTGAACACAATAGGAACTGTCTACAAATCTTTGTCTGCAAAACATTCTGTGATTCCTTATCAGTGGCTGAGCAGACACAGTTATTAGAACAATTGTGCAAAAAGCACAAGAGCAGAAATTTGTTTCCCTCTTTGCCCTTAGTTGTCAGTCTCTCAGGACTGGGTCCCTTGTGGCTTCTGGGCCCCCCTGCGGCTGCATCCCTTGCAGGGTCTATTGTTACGCCCCTGGAGGGGGGCTATTAGACACCAGGGAACTTCATAAAGGATGGAGGTGGCCAGTAGACATTGAGGTTGGCCCACGACTTGGTTCCAGAGCTCAATTTCGGCCCACTTTGTATTTGAGTTCCACACCCCTGCTTTACTGTATCCGTAGCAACGTGAGCATAATGTGCAGTGCTGCTGTCCCGATCTATTGTGTTTCTGCTGTCACATGAAACGCCACTGTGAACATAACCTTAAGGAGAGAGGTCACACAGGAACACACCAGGCAAATAAGTACTTGTGCCAAGTTCCATATTTGCTTATAGTTGTCATCACCAATAAGCTTTATGTAAGCCAATCAATACAGCAGGAATGATAATCTGTTAAAATATAAAGAATGTTGACATCACATAGTGAATAACACTGACTACAGGAAAATCATGCTGCACGTTCACACCGGATTTGCAGCATGTCTTAAGCATGACTCAGACAGGAATAAAATCAAATTACCTAAAAGTGCCATCCTTAGTGATGAGCTGAGAATTTTATGCACGTGAGCAAGATAGTTCATGCCAGAAGCATAATATGTAACATGTTATTAGGGCTTGTGCACGTTTATGCATTGTGCAATACTCAGGTACATCAGACAGTGCAACTGGATGTGCTAAGGTGAGGTGAGGGATGTTACTGGCAGCGATTCGTGGAGGCTGTGTCTTCCACAATCAATAGAGGGAGTGGTACCAATGGAATCCGAGGAACTTCCAAAGAAGACAAAAAATGAAACAGGGACACCAAGAGCCCCTGATAGTGTAGCACATCGAGGGTATGGGACACTCAACAACAGTATGTGCAGAATACTCACAAGAATAGGTTGCAAGACCGGCAACCAAAGTGTAACAGCTGGTGAGGAAAGGCCGTCCTCACTCGGGTTCTTTAGTCTTCGTCAATGTAGGTCGCTCTCCAGGAAAACCAAAAGGGGTGTAAGGGTTTCCGAGGAACCAACATACACGGCCAACTCCCCGAGCGGAGGGGGCTGGTGTGGGATATTACTGGGAGGGAGGGGGCACCCCGAGAATGTGTGGGAGGGATAATGTCAGATAGATAAAACATACATATATAGGCTTACCTCTAAAGCAGGGGTCTCAAACTCGCGGCCCGCGGGCCATTTGCGGCCCTCGATACAATATTTTGTGGCCCTCGACGGCAAAAGCTTCCTTATAGTTCGCTTCAGTGCTCCCAAGTAATCCGCCGCATCCCTGCCGCTAAACAAGGGCTGCAGAGCCCCCAAATCGCCCGGGGGGGGCAATACGCCGGCATTTCCTGGAAGGGGCAGAGCTTTCATCTTCAGCTCTGCCCCTCCTGACGTCAATCGCCGCACGGACCGCCGCCTCTCCCCGCCCCTCGTCTGTGAAGGAAGAGTGAGAGGGGCAGGCAGAGGCGGCGATGCACCGCGATTGTGAAATTCCTTTTGCGGCCCAGCCTCATCCTGACTTTGCCTCCTGCGGCCCCCAGGTAAATTGAGTTTAAGAGGAAGGGGGTAGCCCAAATGAATACAATTTTTTATAGAAACCAGACGCTTGAACGATAACACGTTTCCCCATAATGATTTGTTTGTCCTTTCATCACAGGTGTTCCTGTACATGGTAATTCCAGACATCTGCCACAAGATTCTCCCTGGTTATGCTGGAGGTGTGCAGGATGGCTCCCGGACCCCAGCTGGTAAGTCAAGATCACTGTCCTCCTCCCAATAATCTCTCACAATCTCATGTTTCACAACAAATGCCTACATCTCTATTTTTCATTAATAACAAAAGATCTCAACACTGTAAGTCAATGGAGCCTTGCAGAGTTAATGCGGTGCAATCTGACGCAAAGTCTGCAGTGCGTTACCACATGAACCACACTTTCCACACGGATCACGCAGTAATGCAAGTCAATGGGTGACGCAGTAAGTGTGGTGTGCCGTGTGGCTCAACGGGAATTCCAGTGATATACTTCCTGCCCAGCAGGGAGTACATCACTAAACAGGGGGCAGGCCTTTGCATCTGACCTTGTCTCCACACCGTGGCGCATGGTCCAATGAAGCCTTATTTCTGAGGTGTGTGCGCCGCATTGTATCCGGTGTATAACCGCCTAAAATGTAACTGTAGTGAAAAAAGGTGCTATGAATGGTTATTTACCTCATTAGAGGGGAGCCTCAAGATAATCCAGAGGCTTCCCCCGTCCGCCTCACCGTTTCAGCTCTGGGACCCCCCAAACCTCTCCTCTCTTGTCAAAGAGGAGCGCACGGCTGCACTCCCATCTGTGATGATTGCGGCTGCACTGTGCCTGTGGAGCAGCATGGACTCGCTCGGGCTCAGCCTCAGCATGAGCGGCTCGGGCTCAGCCTCAGCATGAGCGGCTCCGTGTTTCCGCGCAGTGTGGCCACAATTGTGCGCTATTTTATGGAGAGTTAAATTCACTTCCCTGCAATCCATCAGTTAATCAGAACAACATCCCTGTCTGGAAAGCTGCATTATGCTGCTATTTATAAAAGCTGAATTAACGCTAGTTGTAATTTATGTCAGCTTTGATTTGTCATCCTGAAGATAGCAAACTGCATGCATACTTTGTCTATGAGGAATGAATGTGAGGGAGTACTGCCCTCTAGAGGCTACCCACATAAATGTAGTTGTGCATTCATTACAGAATGTATTAAATAAGAGTATTCCAGAAATGATATCAGCACATTAAATTACAATTCACTCTTAACCACTTGAGGACCGCAGGCTTTACCAGACCCTTTTTTTCCATTCAGACCACTGCAGCTTTCACGGTTTATTGCTCGCTCATACAACCTACCACCTAAATGAATTTTGGCTCCTTTTCTTGTCACTAATAAAGCTTTCTTTTGGTGCTATTTGATTGCTGCTGCGATTTTTACTTTTTATTATATTTATCAAAAAATACATGAATTTTGGCAAAAAAATGATTTTTTTAACTTTCCGTGCTGACATTTTTCAAATAAAGTAAAATTTCTGTATACATGCAGCACTAAAAATGTGGACAAACATGTTTTTGATAAAAAAAAAAACCCATTCAGCCTATATTTATTGGTTTGGGTAAAAGTTATAGCGTTTACAAACTATGGTGCAAAAAGTGAATTTTCCCATTTTGTAGCATCTATGACTTTTCTGACCACCTGTCATGTTTCATGAGGGGCTAGAATTCCAGGATAGTATAAATACCCCTCAAATGACCCCATTTTGGAAAGAAGACATCCCAAAGTATTCACTGAGAGGCATAGTGAGTTCATAGAAGATATTATTTTTTGTCACAAGTTAGCGGAAAATGACAGTTTGTGACAAGAAAAAAAAAAGTTTCCATTTCTGCTAACTTGTGACAAAAAAAAAAAAATGAAATCTGCCACGGACTCACCATGCCCCTCTCTGAATAGCTTGAAGTGTCTACTTTCCAAAATGGGGTCATTTGTGGGGTGTGTTTACTGTCCTGGCATTTTGGGGGGTGCTAATTTGTAAGCACCCCTGTAAAGCCTAAAGGTGCTCATTGGACTTTGGGCCCCTTAGCGCAGTTAGGCTGCAAAAAAGTGCCACACATGTGGTATCGCCGTACTCAGGAGAAGTAGTATAATGTGTTTTGGGGTGTATTTTTACACATACCCATGCTGGGTGGGAGAAATATTTCTGTAAATGACAATTGTTTGATTTTTTTTTACACACAATTGTCCATTTACAGAGATATTTCTCCCACTCAGCATGGGTATGTGTAAAAATACACCACAAAACACATTATACTACTTCTCCTGAGTACGGCGATACCACATGTGTGGCACTTTTTTGCACCTTAACTGCGCTAAGGGGCCCAAAGTCCAATGAGTACCTTTAGGATTTCACAGGTGATTTTTGTTTTAAGACTACTCCTCACGGTTTAGGGCCCCTAAAATGCCAGGGCAGTATAGGAACCCCACTAATGACCCCATTTTAGAAAGAAGACACCCCAAGGTATTCCGTTAGGAGTATGGTGAGTTCATAGAAAATTTTATTATTTGTCACAAGTTAGCGGAAAATGACACTTTGTGAAAAAAAAACATTTAAAAGCAATTTCCGCTAACTTGTGACAAATAATAAAATCTTCTATGAACTCACCATACTCCTAACCGAATACCTTGGGGTGTCTTCTTTCTAAAAGGACCGCCGCCAATTGTACATGCGGCGGTCCTTGCGGGATCCACTTCCCGGCCGCCATTTGTACATGCGGCGGTTGGGAAGAGGTTAAACTCCATTCCTCTTTTTGCTTATAATCCACTTTAAAAAAAAGCACTTAACAATGCAATTTTTGTCACTGAATAATTTGTGTGTCTTAGATGCACTTCCAGAAAGTGTTGTTACAGATCCTACTGTGTTGAAAAAAGAAAAGATAAACAACTTATTTTGGACAGGGGCAGTTGTTCCTTAGTGTGACTTTGATGTTTAGATCTGTCAGTCAGGCTATCTGTCTCTCTAGAGCAGGGGTGTCAAACTCAAATATAAAGTAGCCTGAAATTGTACACTAGGACCTAGTCGCGGGGCAACCTCAATGCCTACTGGCCATCTTCCTCCCTTATAAAGTTCCCAGGTGTCTTATGGCCCCCCTCCAACCCCTAAACAGTTCCCTGGTGTCTAGTGGTCCTCCCTCCCCTATACAGTTCCCTGGTGACTAGAGGCCCTCACTCTCCCCTATATAGTTCCCTAGTATTTAATGCGTTCCCCCCTCCCTCCCCCATACAGCTGCCGTGGTGATCTAGGGCTTCACCTCCAATATAGCTTTCCTGGTGATCTAGAGTGGGCCAAATATAATGCAAAGTGGGGAAACCACTTGAGGGCCAAATTTAATGGCTCTGAGAGCCAAATTTGGCCCGCAGGCTGGAGTTTGACATGTATGCTCATGAGAATGTATGCACTAAACTGCGTTAAAGTGGGATTATACTCCCAAATCTAAAATTTCAGTAATTACTTTAGTTACTGGGGCCCAGTGATTTCTAGTTACGCCCCTGACTGTGACATTTGTTTACAGCAGCCAGCTATTATGGGGCTTTATGCCCTCGATAAATAAATATTTTATTTGTGCTGCTTCATCCCAAGTCTAACTGCCATATTTGAATTGCTACAGGCATTATCAACAAGTATGAAGTCAACGGGCTGCAGGCTTGGATCATCACTCACATCCTCTGGTTTGCCAATGCCTATCACTTCCACTGGTTCTCCCCCACTATCATCATCGACAACTGGATCCCTCTGTTGTGGTGCACCAATATCCTGGGCTATGCTGTGTCTACATTCGCTATGATCAAAGCCTACCTCTTCCCAACCAATGCCAAAGACTGGTAAGAGAGCTGCGCTCCGTGGTATAGCTGTAGTGCTCTACTGATCAGGACAGAAGTATCTGGTTATTTCACCCAAAAGGACCATCAAAGTTAGGCGCATTTCCACTAGACCCCCCCCCCCCCCCCCCAAAAAAAAGAACCTGACCGTTTTGTGCATCATGAAAACAAATGGATGTAATCAATGCAAGGCTGGGAGAACGGAGGCGTCTGTTCTCACTAGGCTGGTTGCCATGTACAGTCCTGCTCTACTCACTTGTCTTCTGTGTCTTCAGTCACCTCGGATCCACTGCTACTGCTGCCACACCGGTCGGCTTCACTGCAGGGGACCAGTGCTGGTATATAGATCTCGGCCTGGGCAGAAAAAGGCTCCCATTGGATTGCAGTAAACCAATGAGAATCCTGCTTAGCAACAGGGAGGATTCTCGTTGGTTCACTGAATGGTGGACCAATGAGAATCCTCCATACTGCTAGGCAGGCTTCTCATTGCAATCCAATAGGAGCCTGCTTCTGACGGTGGCGGCAACAGCCGAAAAGATGCACAACTGTTAGTAATAAGAACATGTTGACGAAAGCATAACAGGGCACGGTTTACGTTGCTGGTGGCCATTCATGATACAATCCTATGGATGATTGATTGTTCCTGATCACATCGTTAATCGATCGTAAATGATTGGTCGCGCCCACTAACTGCCAAAATAGCTCTCAAAATAGCTGGTTAAAATATTTGTATAGATCCTTTCCAAGGAGTGCTTTTGTACAGAATAAAGGTAATACAGAGAATCCCCCATGAGGAGATAGACGAGTCCAAAACCTGTCAGACCTGTCGGCTTTTTACTACTTACTGTAAGCCACAGCAACATAGGAAAAGTGTAATTTATAGTGCATTTTACTCTGGCAGAAATGTGTATTTATATTGTACAGTATGGTTTTTTTTTTTACTTTTATGATTTTTCGCAATGGTTTTCCTTTAAGAATGAGTAAACAAGCTAATTTTATTGCTACACAAATCCCTCAACATTAAAGGGGATTCAAACTAGGTTTTAAATTTCTTAAAGGAAACTTTAACTGAGAAAAATTTGCCCAGTTACTGACCTGAGGCTTCTTCCAGTACCTGAAGTCCTCCTGCTCCCTTGCCGTGATTCTGCACTCTGCTGTCCCCCTACTGCACGTGCGCATTGCTGGCCGCATCCCTCCTCTACTGTGCTCCCGCATCTAGGAATGTACTGCGCATGCACAGAGCACTCCCAGCTACAGGAGCACACTGGAGGAGGTGCGTGGCACAGGCCTGGGCATTGTGCATTCGGAGGGGGACACCGGAGGAACTGAGCAGCGTGGGATGACAGTGAGGGACCAGGAAGACTTCAGGGGGCTGGAAGAAGCCCCAGGTAAATAACGGTTTTTCATTTAGAACAGAATATATTGCTCCAGTGCATTTCTATATGAAAATTCAGACGTATTAATGGAAACCAAAACTTAATGTGTAGCATCTAGTGATAGACACCACATTAGAAGAAATATAGCAACAGTTCACAAAGCAGCCCTGCTAGGAAATAAGGAGTTGTCAGACAATAACATGTGACATTCCTGAACCTTTTTTGCCCTTGTCCTGGAGGGTGGGGTTTACAAAGCTATAACATTAAAGACTGTAGGAGCAGTAGAAGCAGGGCTGGTCCAAGACTTTTTTCTGCCTGAGGCAAACATGTGAGGATGCGCCCCCCCTTCTTCCCGATTTGCAGTGATCGCACAGCATGAGACAATTTACTCTGATTCATTTAATTCAAACGAAACACTGCTGCTCTCCGGCATCCTCACTCACTGTCAGACTCCTCACACAGCACAACAAGTTTATTTTCCCCAATGATGACCTTTTCACCTCGCTCACAGTCCATGTTGACCCTGTAATCTCTGCGCCTGATGCAAGTGTTTCACCTTGCTTCATAACAGAACTGGCCCTGAGCAGAAGGTCCTCATTTTTTGCTACCTGTGCTCTGTAAGTACAGGAATATGTCTTTATGTAATAAGGATATTTTAATTTAGATGTATTAATGCAAATCTTTTGCTTTTGACAGTAAATTTACTGGAAATTTCTTCTATAACTACATGATGGGGATTGAATTTAACCCTCGCATTGGAAAGTGGTTTGACTTCAAGCTCTTTTTCAATGGGCGGCCTGGCATTGTGGCCTGGACTCTGATAAACCTGTCGTATGCAGCCAAACAGCAAGAGCTATATGGGCATGTGACCAACTCCATGATCCTCGTCAACATCCTGCAGGTAGGAGAAAATGCAGTACCACTTCTGACCACCTGAGGACTCCTGTATAATTTATAAGTCCCTTTAAAGTGGACCGAAACTCTTGCACAGGACACAAGGAGAACTGACAGCTATGCACCATGCGTTTGTTTTCGAGAGAAGAGTTTGTAATTTGATCTCTCAGCTGCGTCAGCACAGAAATTTGGCTTGGCGGACACAGCTAATATGTATTTCTGCTTCTATAAAAGCAGGAAGTAGACACATTGCAGATGTATTGCAGTAGCTCTGTAAGCTGTAAAAAGGTAATGTCTTTCTTTAAAGGTTATTATACTGTTACTTATCTTTTAGTGCCGAGAGGAAGGTCTGAGTTCAGGTCCACTTTAAAGACGCATTGAAGTAACATATACCATAGTAGAATGTAGTCAATTATTTAGGCTACCCAGTTTTATGTTAATTATCCTGGTTTCAGCATCAGTAACGCTTCCTATATACTGTATGTATATACACTGCTCTATATTGGTATGTAACCCCGCCCACCCAGTGATGTCACAGCCTAGGCTGTTTAGCTATGCATAATAATTCTTCCAGAGCGTTCTAGAAGATCAGGTATATTTTTTACTAGCTGAGAAACACACAGTATACAAACATTCCGCAGAGCTGCACCTGACAGCATTAAAGATGTTGTGATAAATTTCAGAATATAAATCAGGGAGAAACACTGACTAAATAATTTATTAAGTCATATTGTGAAAAATAAGCAATTTTATTCAGTACAGTTCCTCTTTCATGTGTTATGAATAGAGAAGGGCAATGCGTTACTCATGGACATGAGATGCTAAAAATTCTGTTTTGCATGCAAATTATATGCAGCTTGGAATTTGGACAATCAAATGTACATCCTGCTGATTTTGATTGGTCCAATTACAAGCTACATACAATGCACATGCAAGCTATAATTATTTGCCTCTCATCATCTCTACTTATGACTTACCTAGAAGCTGAGAATGCTTTCTGTTAGGTTTCCTCTGACAGAGGCACAGATTATAGCAAAGTCTCTAGTATCCGGCACCGGACACGCCTGATGCTGGATACATGCGTTTGCCTGTTGCTTGAGCAACTGGCCGACAAAACCCAAACCTCCCCCCTCCTGCAGGATAAAATACAAACTGAGCCTCCAGTGTCATCCTTTATCTCCTAGCAAGCTCCTGTTGGATTTCCTGCATAATCTGTGTATGGCTCCCAGCGTGTCACCTGACAAGCGTCAGGTCACGTAACACATTGGGAGCCGTGCATGGACTCCAGAAAGCTGTTAGGAGCTACAGGACGTCACTGGAGGTTCGGTGTGTATCTTGTGGCCGGCAAACCCCGCCCCTGCCCAAAAAATCCCAGTCCCCGTTATCCCCTCAGGCATGCCGGTCAGTTGAGACTTCCGGTTGCCTGAGTTCCAGCTAATGGGGACTTTGCTGTATATGAATATTTCAAGCCTATTTCCATAAAATGCAGTAACAACCCCCCCACCCCCTTGCCCTCATTGTTAGTACCAGCATTACTATCAATAAAATTGCTGAGCTTACTGAACGTTTGTGCATTAGGCCCATCGGTTTTTGGGAACCAATGTTAAAAAAAATAGATAGATCAGATACTTACCTATGGAGAGGGAAGGCTCTGGGTCCTATAGAACCTTCCCGCTCCCTGTTCCAGTGCTGGCTCCCCCATAGCAGTATTCGGCCGACTTGGTTAAATACTCCCTAATCCCCCGCCGCGGGGGACTTCGGGAGCCCGAGTGCTCACAAAGACGGGTCGCTTCATACTGCGCACACATGAGCACAGTATGGAGCCATCTGTGTTCAGGAGGACTCTGCTACTGAAGACTTCCGAAGTTCCCCGCGGCGAGGGATTTAAACAGAGGAGCTGCTCCCGCAACGAGGAGACTGGGAGAGAAGTGGGCAGGCTTTATATGACCCAGAGCCTTCCCTCTCCTTAGGTAAGTATCTGGCTTATCGATTCCCATTGACTTTAAGATCAGACATTGCCCTTTATCCTGAGCAATTTTGATTTTTCTAGCATTTCATAATAAGATCATTTATACTTACCAGATCTAGCTGAGGAAACAAGATGCTAATGTTTCTTTTGTAAACGCAGGCCATCTACGTGGTGGACTTCTTCTGGAATGAGGCTTGGTACCTGAAAACAATAGACATCTGTCACGACCACTTTGGCTGGTATCTGGGATGGGGTGACTGTGTCTGGCTGCCCTTTCTCTACACATTACAGGTAATAGGAAATTAAAGTTCAACTCCCTTCATAGCACTGCTTTACAGAACTGAATAGTAAAGGAAATAAGTGTGATGTATAAGATAAAACACAGAAGAATTCTCACCTGTGGTTTGTGATCTGATTAATAAATGATTATTGGCTTCCCTGTGTCATCAATATAGACCATACATGTCAAACTCTGGCCCGGCATTCAATTTGGCCCTCAAGGGGTTTCCCCACTTTGCATTATGTATGGCTCACTGTAGACCACCAGAGAAGCTATATTGGAGGTGGAGCCCTAGAACACCAGGAATGCCATATGGGAGAGGTAGGGGGAAAGCACTAAACACTAGTGGACTGTATAGGGGAGGGAGGAGGACCACTAGACACCAGAGAACTTAATAAGGTGGCCAGTAGATATTGAGGTTTGGCCCACGGCTAGGTCCCAGTGTTCAATTTTGGCCCACTTTGTATTTGAGTTTGAGACCCCTGATATAGACAGAGGAAAGGCCGACAATCATATTGAAAAACACTTACCAGTGATGCCAATTGATTTGTTGATGTGAATATGATTGCTCACAGCATCCATCCTAAGGCCGGTTTTACATCTATTTTTTGCGTTGTGGTGGGATAAGTTAGGAGAATCACATCCCCACAGCAACGCAAAATATAGATGTAAAACCGGCCTTAGGATAGATGCTGTGAGCAGAAAAAATAAAAACCGTCACCCTGCAGCAGAGTGCGCCAACTCCCCACCCCCCACGCTCAGTGACGTACTCTCTGCTGGGCAGGAAGTATTTCATTTGGATTCCTGTCGATCTGCGCTCTGTGGTCTGGTACTGTCTAGTGCTGAATGCGGCTGTTTAGGTTCTGAACCACATGGTTTTAAATTCAGACACCAGCCCTAGTTAGGAATTAGAATACATCAGAATTTCCTGCATCGCTTTTTAAACCATTACAAAAGCTATTCAGAGCACATTGATTAATATTTATCTTTCCTCCTTCCAGGGATTATATCTGGTGTACAACCCAGTGCAGCTCTCCACACCGGCCGCTGTAGGCGTTCTTCTGCTCGGCCTGGTTGGATACTACATCTTCAGAATGACCAACCACCAGAAAGACCTGTTCAGACGCACCAACGGCAACTGCACCATCTGGGGCAAGAAGCCCAAGTATATTGAATGTTCCTACACCTCCGGGGATGGCAAGAAGCACCAGAGCAAGCTGATGATCTCCGGATTCTGGGGGGTGGCCCGGCACTTAAACTACACCGGAGACCTGATGGGATCTTTGTCCTACTGCCTCGCCTGTGGGTTTGACCACTTACTGCCTTATTTCTACATCATCTACATGACCATCTTGCTCGTCCACCGCTGCATACGCGACGAACATCGGTGTTCTAGCAAGTATGGCAAAGACTGGAAGCTTTACACAGACGCCGTGCCGTATCGGCTAATACCAGGAGTGTTCTAAGTGCCTCTGTGCTTCAGGGAAAATCATCACAGGTATTCACGTCGGTCGGCACTGTGATCACACTGTACACTTTTCTAAGCAGAGGAATGTCCATATTTCCGCTTTACAAGCTGAGGACATTACTTACAGGGACCACCATTCTACTTTTTTAATATTTCAAAAACTTGGGACATTTGTTTGCGTAACTGAAAATATTTTACTTCTACATTTTTAAGAGAGAGAAATCTCAACTCAGAGAGAAGGCAACAGAGAGAATTTTTAAAATACCACCAGTTTCGACCAACACTTTGTGACTGAATTGCATCTGAACATTAAAGTGTATCTCCACATAAAAACTAAAAAGAAAAACAATTCTAGCTGCATGTCTACTCTGCCGCTCCCAGGTCACAACACTGAACCCTTTCATATGGTTCACTGGGAAAGACACTTGTGTCACTGTCAGCTGTTACTGAGGTGGGAGTGAATATTACCAACTGCTGCGTCACCCCACAGCTGTGAGGAGCCTTCCATCCAGAGAAGCTATACGGTACAAAAGGAGCAATAAATTTTACCTTGTGCTTTGTGCAGACTTAAGAGCGAAACACCATCAGAAGGAAAATATAGGAGTATGATTAAACACCAAGCCGTATACTACTGCCATGGTTTCCAGGAAAGTTCCTAAACACAAAGTGATGGCAGCTGCAGACTCAAGTTGAAACATAAAAACATGAATGCCATTCAAGTTATAAAATGACTTGTATAGTGATTTTTTGTATTAAAGATGGAGTTACCCTTTAAGAAAAGTTTCTCCGAGAGAAAAAAAAAGAATAACTATGTACAGCGCTGTGGCAGTAAATGTGCTGCTGAGTTTGAAGGTTGTTCAGATTGTCTATCCTGTACGGTTCAATGTTTTTGGGCAGCTCACTTGATACTTCTCAATAAAATATGTCCAGTTTTTAATGAAGTTTATACTGTTCACTTGTAATTACTTGTGTAAAGGGGAATTTCTTCAGGCCGGTATTACACCTGAGGCAAGCGTTGCGGTGAAATGCACCGCCCCATTGCATTGCCAAAAACTACATTCATATGACCCCTGCTGGACAGAAAGTATGTCACTGGGATTCCCGGCTTCGCCATTGCATTTGCTTCTTTCTGCACATGCGCGCTGCTGCCAACAAATTTAGAATTCCTGTGTCACCCATTGATTTCCATACATTCCCCGCCACTGCGTCATGGCGTAAATTGCACGATAACACGCTGCTGACTTTGCAGCAGATCAGATGCTCCCGGCGCATTGCACCTCATTGTGGGCTTGAATCACTAAACCGTGAAAATTCAAATATCGCACCTTATCAACGATATCACAGATTATCAAAAGATGTTACACCTCATCAAAGATATCACACCTTATCAAAAGATATCACACCTTATTAAAGTTATCACGCCTTATCAGAGTAGTATAGCGAGCGCTACAAACTTATGCCTGCTAATTGGCAACGGTACTCATCCTGCTCCAAGTCCCTGCAGGTTCGTAGCGCTTGCTATGTAAAGCTACGTACACACTCCGCTTGGCGGATTGGTCAAAACCAGCCTTATCAGCCTGCCGACAGACTGTACACACTGGCAAAAGGTCGTCAGAACGGCCGCCCCGCGGTGTGGGTCTGACAACCCGTCGTTTGAAAAAGTCCGGAGTGTGTACGCACCTTTACTCTGATAAGGTGTGTTAACTTTGATAAGGAATGATATCTTTTGATAAGGTGTGATATCTTTGATAAAGTGTGATATATTTTGATAAGGTGTGATGTCTTTTGATAAGGTGTGATGTCTTTTGATAGGGTATGATATCTTTTGATAAGGTGTGATGTCTTTGATAAGGTATGATATCTTTGATAAGGTGTGATGTCTTTTGATAAGGTATGATATCTTTGATAAGGTGTGATGTCTTTTGATAGAGTTTAAATAGAAAAAGCATCCATGGTCAACAAATCAAGCGACAAAAACCTCCATATGATAATATATAAATTTATTAAAAGGACGTATCCTAATTAAAAACAAACACTTCACCAGTGTAGCTGAGGGGGATGGTCAGTAATAACACAATAATTGCGTAGTAATCATGCAGTGTAACAAGAGGGGTATAGTATGCACAAGGCATGACACATAACCACTTGCGTCCAATGATCGTGTCCTAGCAGCACAAATTACCAATCAAAATCACCACATATATACATATGAATATATAGCTGCTGGTGCAAAGCGCATACATCTAATAAAAAATGCTAGTAACCTCACCTCTCAGATGCACTGCCCCTCTCAGCCTCCGCCGGCTACTGGTGACCTCACATGTATCGCACCTCCTAACGGTGCTTCTTCGGAGATAATGTTAAAAACATGGAGCCGCCTTTAATACCGCCGCTGGATCGATGCAGGAGGCGTGGCCACGCCCCCTGTGCGCCGCTACGCTACGCGGACCTCACGGTCGCATAGACTGAGCGGCGCACACCCGATGATGCTGTATGCTGAGGGTCAGTGCATAGAGCGGTGGTAGAATAATAAATAAACCATCAACCAAATGGATGGTAAAGGTCGCTGAATAAATATGAATAATCATAACATGAAAATATTTGTAATAATAGAAGCAATTTGATAATCTGCATATGAATATCGTAATGACTGCCATCTTGTGGCTAAAGAACATATTGCACATAGAAAACATAATGAATTAAGACATACATTGCTAAAGGAGTACTGAGGGCCTCCAGTGGTCCAAAGTGAATATGCTACTTTACAGAGTGAGGACATGAAAAGAGTATACATAGAAAATTTTCTGTTATACATAAAGTGTACCAATAAAAGTAATAATAAGTTTAATAATCCAATGATTATATATATATATATATATTTTTACATATGTCAATGCATGCACACACTATTGTACATGCATGCACATACATATAATCAACATAAAGTGTCTTGTGCCTTGAGATTTGATTGAAGATTCAAAAGTGAAGACGGATAGGTCAACCCCATCTAGTGCCAGTGATAATATGCAATATGTATAAAACTACGAAAAAAACAAAACAAAGACCAATGAATAAAAATTCCCAATACTCTAATTGTGAGACGGCCACTCAAAATGTGTGGCTGTGCTACAATATTGCTCATCAATAAAACACATTCTGTGCACATGGACCTGAAAACAAAGTGAAGCCGTGCAATGGTTGTGCAAATAGCAATACACCAGAAAGTCGGTACTTACCACCGACATAACTGGAACAATAAACAGTGCTGTCCAGTGTCAGTACTCACTCTGACAACTGGATAATAAAGTGCCAATACAAAACAGTGACAAACCACATAGTGATCGTCCATTGTCGTACTCACAACGACAAGGACGAGAAAAATTACGCATGCGAAAGTGCAAAAAGTGTAATGTAAAATAAAAAATAAACATATGAACATGTCTCTCCATTATAAAGTACCAACCACACAAACCCTGGAAACCCAGTACAATTCTAATACATCAAAATAATTCATACTTAATTTAATTATAATATACTCACTTGCAACAATGTGCACATATCGAAATAAAGGAAAATCGACATCTCGATTCACAATTCAGTTTATAATATCATGTCAACAGAGTGAATATTGTATGGTGCCTGTCAATAACAAAAAATCTTTGGTTAACATGAGCTGTTTTACACAACAGGGATCAAACACCAGGGGAAAAAAATGGTTTATTGGGGCAAAAAACATGAAAAGCTGGCATCCTCGTTCAACCCTTTAGGACTTCTTGTTTGTAATCTAAATATCCAACGAAGCTCAGCACGCAGGAGTTTATTAACTACGTCGCCACCCCTAATATCAGTTCTGATGGTTTCAAGTCCACAGAATAACCAATCCCTAAGAGAACCTTGATGTACATTAAGTGCATGGGTAGCCAATATTGTAAGTGTTTTACCTCGTGCCCTATCCCTACCAGCCAATTTGACCACCGATTGGTGCTTCTGTAACCGAATCTTCAACGCATTCTTCGTTTGCCCAACATACTGCCATCCACATGGACACTGTAACATGTAGACGACAGCTCGAGTTTTACAGTTAATAAAGTTATTTATGTGGAAATTTTTTCCATTATGGCGATTCCTAACCGTCCTCGTACTTCTCATGTTGGGACAAACACTGCATGAACCACGGGGAAAACTTCCCCTGGTTGATCTACTTGTGTTAGATTGCTGAAAGTGGCTGTGGCACAATATAGTTTTTAGAGTTGGTGCTCTCTTGGCTGTGAGACTCGGACGATCCGTGAGGAATGGTCTAATGTCAGGGTCTAATTTTAATATATCCCAATGTTTATCTACTATTCTCCGCAAATCCTGCCACCGGTTATTATATGGCGTGGCTATTCTTATTTTAGAATCACGTCGTCTTCTCTTAGGTCGTAAAAGCTCCGTACGGGGTATTGCTCTTGCCCTCCTGATAGCTGTCTCTATGGACTTTCTAGGGTACCCCCTAGCTTTTAATCTCTCTCTCAAATCAATGACTGCTGATTCAAAATCTTCATTGTCTGAACAGTTCCTACGCAACCGTATGAACTGCCCTACTGGAATATTACGTTTCACTGATTCCATATGGTGAGATTCATATTGTAGAATACTATTTACTGCAGTTGGTTTGCGAAATACCGTCGTGGTGAGTTCTCCCTGCTGATTCTTTTAGATTTTCAGATCCAAAAATTCAACCTCCTGATCACTAATATTATGGGTCAGGAGGATATTCAAATCATTGTGATTCAATGCCTCGATGAATTCGAAGCATAAATGTCGTGGTCCTTGCCATATGATGAATAAGTCATCGATGAACCTGAACCACCCCAAAATATGGGGGTGGAACAGGCTCATCGATTCTGACCAGACATACTCGCGCTCCCACCACCCAAGGAACAGGTTGGCAACCGAAGGAGCACACTTTGCCCCCATGGCTACCCCCCTGACCTGGAGGTAGAAGCGCGAGTCAAACACAAAGACATTGTGCCTCAGCACAAATTCCAACAACGATAACAAGAATGATCTCCGAGAATCAGGGATCTTGCCCATGCTTAAAAAATAATTGACAGCTCGCAGACCTTCATCATGGCCTACATTTGAGTAAAGAGATTCCACATCACATGTAACAAGGAGGGAATCTTCAGGTACATTGATGCATTCAAGATGACTCAATAAATCCCCCGTATCACGTATATACGAGTCTAAAGATTTTACATAAGGCTGCAGATAATAATCGATAAATTGGCAAGCACGTTCAGTCATGCTGCCAATCCCCGATATTATGGGTCTACCTGGAGGCTTGAGGGGGTCTTTGTGTACTTTTGGCAACATATAAAATGTTGCCATCACCGGTTTATCTCGCCACAAAAATCTAAATTCTTTATCAGTAATCACCCCTTCACATTTAGCTGTATCTAAAAGACTCCGAAACTCATGTTTGAACATATCCATGGGATTACCTCGTAATTTACAATAAAACGATTGGTCATTGAGCTGTCTAAATGCCTCGCTTAAGTACAGTTCAAGAGGCCAGATGACCACGTTCCCCCCTTTGTCAGCCTCCTTGATGAGGATGTCTCTCCTAGCTTTCAAAGAGCTAATAGCTTGTCTTTCCTCAGGTAGCAAATTGTCAGCAAAAATGGCTCGTTTACTCCCTAGATTATGCAGATCCCTACAAACTAGATCAAAAAAAGTTTTTATCTCAGTACTGAAGTATGGTAAAAATTTAGATGGAGGTTTAAAGGTGACCTCACTCACCTGTTCTTCATTTTCGTTTAGGAGACTTAATAAGTCATCAAAAACTTGTTGGTCATTGAGGTCAAATCCTTGATCCAGTATGTCCTGATCTTGCACAGAACGAGGGTCATATATTTTTTTAAGGGTTAATCGTCTGCAGAAAAAATACAGATCTTTTAGTATTTCAAATTCATCAAAATGATTATTAGGAGAAAACGACAATCCTCTAGATAACACATTCATTTCACCATTTGTTAGAGGTGTCGAAGATAAATTAATTACCTGAAGGGCTGATTGGTCAGGCGAACTCCTATCCGTTCTGCGTCTCTTAATGACGCTTTTCTTGGTCTGGTTAGGGGCGTATGGTGTTGCCACTCTCTGTGCGATTGATTGTGATGTTCCGTCTGACTCAAAGGCATCGCTTGAATCAGAGATATAAGAGGAAGTAACGTTGACTTGCGCACCCCCCAAATGACCACTGGGGTTTTTTTTATTCTTAAATTTGTTATTATTGGTCCATGCTTTTCTGCCTTTGGGGTTACCGGAATGGTGCCACATATAAGCTCTTTTGAGACTGTAATCCAACCGATCTCTCGATAGTTTTTTCGTTTTATTGGAAATGATTTCTGCCTCAATTTTGTCCAATTCATTTTTAAGATCAGTCATAAACGACTCTATTTTTTCCGTGGGGCCCATCTGTCCAATCTGTGCTTTTAGGTCACTGATCTTACGCTTATATTGAGTCAATAGTTCTCTATCATGCTGCAAAAGCATGTCCACAATGATATGAGAACATTTGGACAGCCCTGTCTCCCATAGTTTCTTTCCATCCTCGTTTAAATACCATGAGGGGAAGATTTGGACTCGTAAGCCCCTGGGATAAATACCCTGCCTGTCATAGTTCTCAAGACTGCTCACATTCCACCATACCTTGATGTAGCTGACATGAATATCCTTAAGTTCCAGGCACAACTGTTTCAATTCCTTTGAGATGCCACTCCCTAAAATGACACTCTCCTTATGTGCAAATATGCTATGCAGATTAATCTCCCAATTAGCCTCCAATGAATCTAAAAGATTAAGATCCATCGTGAAAGAATCACAAGCTCTAGAAGAAATCAAAGAGATTTCACAATTACTGAAACATAATATCAAAAAACAGAGCAATATAGACACATCCATATCCATGGACTATCCTGACACAGTTTAAATAGAAAAAGCATCCATGGTCAACAAATCAAGCGACAAAAACCTCCATATGATAATATATAAATTTATTAAAAGGACGTATCCTAATTAAAAACAAACACTTCACCAGTGTAGCTGAGGGGGATGGTCAGTAATAACACAATAATTGCGTAGTAATCATGCAGTGTAACAAGAGGGGTATAGTATGCACAAGGCATGACACATAACCACTTGCGTCCAATGATCGTGTCCTAGCAGCACAAATTACCAATCAAAATCACCACATATATACATATGAATATATAGCTGCTGGTGCAAAGCGCATACATCTAATAAAAAATGCTAGTAACCTCACCTCTCAGATGCACTGCCCCTCTCAGCCTCCGCCGGCTACTGGTGACCTCACATGTATCGCACCTCCTAACGGTGCTTCTTCGGAGATAATGTTAAAAACATGGAGCCGCCTTTAATACCGCCGCTGGATCGATGCAGGAGGCGTGGCCACGCCCCCTGTGCGCCGCTCCGCTACGCGGACCTCACGGTCGCATAGACTGAGCGGCGCACACCCGATGATGCTGTATGCTGAGGGTCAGTGCATAGAGCGGTGGTAGAATAATAAATAAACCATCAACCAAATGGATGGTAAAGGTCGCTGAATAAATATGAATAATCATAACATGAAAATATTTGTAATAATAGAAGCAATTTGATAATCTGCATATGAATATCGTAATGACTGCCATCTTGTGGCTAAAGAACATATTGCACATAGAAAACATAATGAATTAAGACATACATTGCTAAAGGAGTACTGAGGGCCTCCAGTGGTCCAAAGTGAATATGCTACTTTACAGAGTGAGGACATGAAAAGAGTATACATAGAAAATTTTCTGTTATACATAAAGTGTACCAATAAAAGTAATAATAAGTTTAATAATCCAATGATTATATATATATATATATATATTTTTACATATGTCAATGCATGCACACACTATTGTACATGCATGCACATACATATAATCAACATAAAGTGTCTTGTGCCTTGAGATTTGATTGAAGATTCAAAAGTGAAGACGGATAGGTCAACCCCATCTAGTGCCAGTGATAATATGCAATATGTATAAAACTACGAAAAAAAACAAAACAAAGACCAATGAATAAAAATTCCCAATACTCTAATTGTGAGACGGCCACTCAAAATGTGTGGCTGTGCTACAATATTGCTCATCAATAAAACACATTCTGTGCACATGGACCTGAAAACAAAGTGAAGCCGTGCAATGGTTGTGCAAATAGCAATACACCAGAAAGTCGGTACTTACCACCGACATAACTGGAACAATAAACAGTGCTGTCCAGTGTCAGTACTCACTCTGACAACTGGATAATAAAGTGCCAATACAAAACAGTGACAAACCACATAGTGATCGTCCATTGTCGTACTCACAACGACAAGGACGAGAAAAATTACGCATGCGAAAGTGCAAAAAGTGTAATGTAAAATAAAAAATAAACATATGAACATGTCTCTCCATTATAAAGTACCAACCACACAAACCCTGGAAACCCAGTACAATTCTAATACATCAAAATAATTCATACTTAATTTAATTATAATATACTCACTTGCAACAATGTGCACATATCGAAATAAAGGAAAATCGACATCTCGATTCACAATTCAGTTTATAATATCATGTCAACAGAGTGAATATTGTATGGTGCCTGTCAATAACAAAAAATCTTTGGTTAACATGAGCTGTTTTACACAACAGGGATCAAACACCAGGGGAAAAAAATGGTTTATTGGGGCAAAAAACATGAAAAGCTGGCATCCTCGTTCAACCCTTTAGGACTTCTTGTTTGTAATCTAAATATCCAACGAAGCTCAGCACGCAGTAGTTTATTAACTACGTCGCCACCCCTAATATCAGTTCTGATGGTTTCAAGTCCACAGAATAACCAATCCCTAAGAGAACCTTGATGTACATTAAGTGCATGGGTAGCCAATATTGTAAGTGTTTTACCTCGTGCCCTATCCCTACCAGCCAATTTGACCACCGATTGGTGCTTCTGTAACCGAATCTTCAACGCATTCTTCGTTTGCCCAACATACTGCCATCCACATGGACACTGTAACATGTAGACGACAGCTCGAGTTTTACAGTTAATAAAGTTATTTATGTGGAAATTTTTTCCATTATGGCGATTCCTAACCGTCCTCGTACTTCTCATGTTGGGACAAACACTGCATGAACCACAGGGAAAACTTCCCCTGGTTGATCTACTTGTGTTAGATTGCTGAAAGTGGCTGTGGCACAATATAGTTTTTAGAGTTGGTGCTCTCTTGGCTGTGAGACTCGGACGATCCGTGAGGAATGGTCTAATGTCAGGGTCTAATTTTAATATATCCCAATGTTTATCTACTATTCTCCGCAAATCCTGCCACCGGTTATTATATGGCGTGGCTATTCTTATTTTAGAATCACGTCGTCTTCTCTTAGGTCGTAAAAGCTCCGTACGGGGTATTGCTCTTGCCCTCCTGATAGCTGTCTCTATGGACTTTCTAGGGTACCCCCTAGCTTTTAATCTCTCTCTCAAATCAATGACTGCTGATTCAATATTTTCATGTTATGATTATTCATATTTATTCAGCGACCTTTACCATCCATTTGGTTGATGGTTTATTTATTATTCTACCACCGCTCTATGCACTGACCCTCAGCATACAGCATCATCGGGTGTGCGCCGCTCAGTCTATGCGACCGTGAGGTCCGCGTAGCGGAGCGGCGCACAGGGGGCGTGGCCACGCCTCCTGCATCGATCCAGCGGCGGTATTAAAGGCGGCTCCATGTTTTTAACATTATCTCCGAAGAAGCACCGTTAGGAGGTGCGATACATGTGAGGTCACCAGTAGCCGGCGGAGGCTGAGAGGGGCAGTGCATCTGAGAGGTGAGGTTACTAGCATTTTTTATTAGATGTATGCGCTTTGCACCAGCAGCTATATATTCATATGTATATATGTGGTGATTTTGATTGGTAATTTGTGCTGCTAGGACACGATCATTGGACGCAAGTGGTTATGTGTCATGCCTTGTGCATACTATACCCCTCTTGTTACACTGCATGATTACTACGCAATTATTGTGTTATTACTGACCATCCCCCTCAGCTACACTGGTGAAGTGTTTGTTTTTAATTAGGATACGTCCTTTTAATAAATTTATATATTATCATATGGAGGTTTTTGTCGCTTGATTTGTTGACCATGGATGCTTTTTCTATTTAAACTGTGTCAGGATAGTCCATGGATATGGATGTGTCTATATTGCTCTGTTTTTTGATATTATGTTTCAGTAATTGTGAAATCTCTTTGATTTCTTCTAGAGCTTGTGATTCTTTCACGATGGATCTTAATCTTTTAGATTCATTGGAGGCTAATTGGGAGATTAATCTGCATAGCATATTTGCACATAAGGAGAGTGTCATTTTAGGGAGTGGCATCTCAAAGGAATTGAAACAGTTGTGCCTGGAACTTAAGGATATTCATGTCAGCTACATCAAGGTATGGTGGAATGTGAGCAGTCTTGAGAACTATGACAGGCAGGGTATTTATCCCAGGGGCTTACGAGTCCAAATCTTCCCCTCATGGTATTTAAACGAGGATGGAAAGAAACTATGGGAGACAGGGCTGTCCAAATGTTCTCATATCATTGTGGACATGCTTTTGCAGCATGATAGAGAACTATTGACTCAATATAAGCGTAAGATCAGTGACCTAAAAGCACAGATTGGACAGATGAAAATCAGACCACTTACTGTAGGTCCTACCAACTCGTTTGAATGCTTGGGGGTGCAACTTTCAGCTGAGAAAAACATTAACATATTGCTGATCTACCGCCCACCAGAAAAACACTCCTTAGACTTCCTTAAGGAACTTGTAGACCTCCTATGCAACCTAACACTGGAACACCCCAGATGGATTGTTCTTGGAGATTTCAATACATGGGTGGATGACTCCTCTTCAAAACTTGGAATAGAGCTACCTCGTGCCTTACATGAACTGGGCTTCCTCCAATCAATCAGCTCTGCTACTCACAGGAAAGGCCACACTCTGGACCTTATATTCCATACTGGGCTGTCAATAGCCAATGTGGAAATTAATCCTGTTGCCTGGTCAGACCATCACACTATCCACTTCTCCCTCTCAATACCAGCTGTCAAACACCAGGTCAAGAATCAAATAAAATATCGCCGCTTAAAAGGACTAACACCTCAACATATCCGAGATAACCTTAGCTTTGATGAATTGACTGACTCCAGCTTGGACCCTGATACTCTGGTGTTTAAATACAACAAATGTGTGTCCTCCACCTTTGAGACCATTGCTCCTCTGCGCACCAAATATCTTACTCCACACCATCATGCACAGTGGTTTGATAACGCTATAAAAGAGCTGAAAAGACAAGGCCGAAAACTTGAGAGACTGTGGCGCAAATCTCAGTCCCCAGAAGACAAACATGCCTTAATCCTCCACTTGAAGAGCTACCAAAAGGTAATCACGGGAAAAAAATCATCCTTTCTATCACAAGAGATTGCAAATGCAGTTAACAAACCAGCCCAACTGTTCCGCACAGTGGAAAAACTCTGCAACCCGGCATGTCAAAAACTTAACATCGAGTCTTCAAAGGACCTCTGTGACCAATTTGCCCATTTCTTCACAGACAAAGTCTCCGCTATAAGGTCCGCCATCCAACTTACAGCATCTGAGCCTAATATAGCGCCGAAGACCATTAGCAGAGACAATGTAACACCTTGGTCAAACTTCAAAGAAATTGATGAAGAAGTCACATCAAGCATCCTCCTTCACGTCCGCCTAACTACCTGTGACCTAGATCCTGGCCCAACACAGTTCATGTTGAACTGCCCCGACCTGTTCGTACCGGTATTCCTAAAAATTGTTAACTGTTCCTTAAAATCAGGGATATTTCCTGCTTTACTGAAGGAAGCAATCATCAGGCCTCTCCTCAAAAAACCCTCCCTGGACCCAGATGCAATGACCAGCTACAGACCTGTCTCTAACCTTCCCTTTCTGGGCAAGCTAATTGAAAAAGCTGTTTACCTCCAGCTAGAAGCCAAAATCCTACAAAACAACAGTTATGACCCATTCCAGTCTGGCTTCAGGAAACACCACAGCACTGAAACGGCCCTCATCCAAATATGCAACCACCTGCTCATGGCAAGAGACAGAGGAGAGTGCTCCATCCTCATACTGCTAGACCTTTCTGCAGCCTTTGATACAGTTGACCATGACATCTTGATAAACAGGCTACAGGAATACTGCGGCATTGATGGCATAGTTCTTCAGTGGTTCCAATCCTTCTTGAGTGGCAGAACCCACAAAGTGTCTATGGGGCCCTTCCTGTCCACCCCTGTATCACTTAGGTATGGGGTGCCCCAGGGCTCAATCCTCTCTCCCCTGCTTTTCACGATTTACATGTTACCGCTGGGAAAACTAATCAAAAAACATGGCCTGACATACCACTGCTATGCAGACGACACTCAACTATATCTTTCCTTCAAGCCTGGTGTGACAGACCCAACTCTAACTATAAACGCCTGCTTACGTGAACTACAGCAATGGATGAATGACAACTGGCTGAAACTAAATGCAGACAAAACTGAAGTCCTTCTGATAGGAGGGCAGAGCATGATAACAAAACAACTTAACTTGCAGTCTTCACCACTGGGAATAGGAGGCACGGATCTGCGCAGCTCTGATCATGTGCGTAGCCTGGGAGTTCTAATTGATTGGGATTTAAACTTTAGAACTCAAATCTCTGCTGTGGTGAAATCATCCTATTTTCACCTGAAGAACATTGCAAAAATCAAGCACCTCATACCCCCAGAAGATCTGCCAACCTTAGTCCACGCCTTCATCACATCTCGACTGGACTACTGCAATGCTCTCTACACTGGCCTTCCAAAAAAGGTCTTGTACCGACTACAGCTGATACAGAATACTGCTGCCAGACTGCTAACCAACCAACCCCGTCACTGCCACATAACGCCAGTCCTGCACTCCCTTCACTGGCTACCTATAGAATGGAGGGTCCTATTCAAGATCGGCCTACTGACATTTAAATCCCTGAATAATTTAGGCCCTGGATACATGAAAGATATGTTGCAGCTGCGTAGCAATCCCCGCATTCTCAGATCAACAGGTTCTAATAATCTAGTCATACCCAGAGTCCACTTGGAAACTTTTGGTCCCAGAGCCTTCTGTCATGCTGCCCCTACGTTTTGGAACTCCTTACCTCAACAGATCAGGACAGCTCCATCCCTGGATGTGTTTAAATCCAGACTGAAAACCCACCTGTTCAGTTTGGCATTTGCAGAAATATAACTATTGTTGTGTGAATACTTCATCCTACTAATTACTGAATCTGAGAGAGCCTAAGCGCTTTGAGTCCTATGGGAGAAAAGCGCTATAGAAATGTTATTGTATTGTATTGTATAGATGGGCCCCACGGAAAAAATAGAGTCGTTTATGACTGATCTTAAAAATGAATTGGACAAAATTGAGGCAGAAATCATTTCCAATAAAACGAAAAAACTATCGAGAGATCGGTTGGATTACAGTCTCAAAAGAGCTTATATGTGGCACCATTCCGGTAACCCCAAAGGCAGAAAAGCATGGACCAATAATAACAAATTTAAGAATAAAAAAACCCCCAGTGGTCATTTGGGGGGTGCGCAAGTCAACGTTACTTCCTCTTATATCTCTGATTCAAGCGATGCCTTTGAGTCAGACGGAACATCACAATCAATCGCACAGAGAGTGGCAACACCATACGCCCCTAACCAGACCAAGAAAAGCGTCATTAAGAGACGCAGAACGGATAGGAGTTCGCCTGACCAATCAGCCCTTCAGGTAATTAATTTATCTTCGACACCTCTAACAAATGGTGAAATGAATGTGTTATCTAGAGGATTGTCGTTTTCTCCTAATAATCATTTTGATGAATTTGAAATACTAAAAGATCTGTATTTTTTCTGCAGACGATTAACCCTTAAAAAAATATATGACCCTCGTTCTGTGCAAGATCAGGACATACTGGATCAAGGATTTGACCTCAATGACCAACAAGTTTTTGATGACTTATTAAGTCTCCTAAACGAAAATGAAGAACAGGTGAGTGAGGTCACCTTTAAACCTCCATCTAAATTTTTACCATACTTCAGTACTGAGATAAAAACTTTTTTTGATCTAGTTTGTAGGGATCTGCATAATCTAGGGAGTAAACGAGCCATTTTTGCTGACAATTTGCTACCTGAGGAAAGACAAGCTATTAGCTCTTTGAAAGCTAGGAGAGACATCCTCATCAAGGAGGCTGACAAAGGGGGGAACGTGGTCATCTGGCCTCTTGAACTGTACTTAAGCGAGGCATTTAGACAGCTCAATGACCAATCGTTTTATTGTAAATTACGAGGTAATCCCATGGATATGTTCAAACATGAGTTTCGGAGTCTTTTAGATACAGCTAAATGTGAAGGGGTGATTACTGATAAAGAATTTAGATTTTTGTGGCGAGATAAACCGGTGATGGCAACATTTTATATGTTGCCAAAAGTACACAAAGACCCCCTCAAGCCTCCAGGTAGACCCATAATATCGGGGATTGGCAGCATGACTGAACGTGCTTGCCAATTTATCGATTATTATCTGCAGCCTTATGTAAAATCTTTAGACTCGTATATACGTGATACGGGGGATTTATTGAGTCATCTTGAATGCATCAATGTACCTGAAGATTCCCTCCTTGTTACATGTGATGTGGAATCTCTTTACTCAAATGTAGGCCATGATGAAGGTCTGCGAGCTGTCAATTATTTTTTAAGCATGGGCAAGATCCCTGATTCTCGGAGATCATTCTTGTTATCGTTGTTGGAATTTGTGCTGAGGCACAATGTCTTTGTGTTTGACTCGCGCTTCTACCTCCAGGTCAGGGGGGTAGCCATGGGGGCAAAGTGTGCTCCTTCGGTTGCCAACCTGTTCCTTGGGTGGTGGGAGCGCGAGTATGTCTGGTCAGAATCGATGAGCCTGTTCCACCCCCATATTTTGGGGTGGTTCAGGTTCATCGATGACTTATTCATCATATGGCAAGGACCACGACATTTATGCTTCGAATTCATCGAGGCATTGAATCACAATGATTTGAATATCCTCCTGACCCATAATATTAGTGATCAGGAGGTTGAATTTTTGGATCTGAAAATCAAAAAGAATCAGCAGGGAGAACTCACCACGACGGTATTTCGCAAACCAACTGCAGTAAATAGTATTCTACAATATGAATCTCACCATATGGAATCAGTGAAACGTAATATTCCAGTAGGGCAGTTCATACGGTTGCGTAGGAACTGTTCAGACAATGAAGATTTTGAATCAGCAGTCATTGATTTGAGAGAGAGATTAAAAGCTAGGGGGTACCCTAGAAAGTCCATAGAGACAGCTATCAGGAGGGCAAGAGCAATACCCCGTACGGAGCTTTTACGACCTAAGAGAAGACGACGTGATTCTAAAATAAGAATAGCCACGCCATATAATAACCGGTGGCAGGATTTGCGGAGAATAGTAGATAAACATTGGGATATATTAAAATTAGACCCTGACATTAGACCATTCCTCACGGATCGTCCGAGTCTCACAGCCAAGAGAGCACCAACTCTAAAAACTATATTGTGCCACAGCCACTTTCAGCAATCTAACACAAGTAGATCAACCAGGGGAAGTTTTCCCCGTGGTTCATGCAGTGTTTGTCCCAACATGAGAAGTACGAGGACGGTTAGGAATCGCCATAATGGAAAAAATTTCCACATAAATAACTTTATTAACTGTAAAACTCGAGCTGTCGTCTACATGTTACAGTGTCCATGTGGATGGCAGTATGTTGGGCAAACGAAGAATGCGTTGAAGATTCGGTTACAGAAGCACCAATCGGTGGTCAAATTGGCTGGTAGGGATAGGGCACGAGGTAAAACACTTACAATATTGGCTACCCATGCACTTAATGTACATCAAGGTTCTCTTAGGGATTGGTTATTCTGTGGACTTGAAACCATCAGAACTGATATTAGGGGTGGCGACGTAGTTAATAAACTCCTGCGTGCTGAGCTTCGTTGGATATTTAGATTACAAACAAGAAGTCCTAAAGGGTTGAACGAGGATGCCAGCTTTTCATGTTTTTTGCCCCAATAAACCATTTTTTTCCCCTGGTGTTTGATCCCTGTTGTGTAAAACAGCTCATGTTAACCAAAGATTTTTTGTTATTGACAGGCACCATACAATATTCACTCTGTTGACATGATATTATAAACTGAATTGTGAATCGAGATGTCGATTTTCCTTTATTTCGATATGTGCACATTGTTGCAAGTGAGTATATTATAATTAAATTAAGTATGAATTATTTTGATGTATTAGAATTGTACTGGGTTTCCAGGGTTTGTGTGGTTGGTACTTTATAATGGAGAGACATGTTCATATGTTTATTTTTTATTTTACATTACACTTTTTGCACTTTCGCATGCGTAATTTTTCTCGTCCTTGTCGTTGTGAGTACGACAATGGACGATCACTATGTGGTTTGTCACTGTTTTGTATTGGCACTTTATTATCCAGTTGTCAGAGTGAGTACTGACACTGGACAGCACTGTTTATTGTTCCAGTTATGTCGGTGGTAAGTACCGACTTTCTGGTGTATTGCTATTTGCACAACCATTGCACGGCTTCACTTTGTTTTCAGGTCCATGTGCACAGAATGTGTTTTATTGATGAGCAATATTGTAGCACAGCCACACATTTTGAGTGGCCGTCTCACAATTAGAGTATTGGGAATTTTTATTCATTGGTCTTTGTTTTGTTTTTTTTCGTAGTTTTATACATATTGCATATTATCACTGGCACTAGATGGGGTTGACCTATCCGTCTTCACTTTTGAATCTTCAATCAAATCTCAAGGCACAAGACACTTTATGTTGATTATATGTATGTGCATGCATGTACAATAGTGTGTGCATGCATTGACATATGTAAAAATATATATATATATATATATATATATAATCATTGGATTATTAAACTTATTATTACTTTTATTGGTACACTTTATGTATAACAGAAAATTTTCTATGTATACTCTTTTCATGTCCTCACTCTGTAAAGTAGCATATTCACTTTGGACCACTGGAGGCCCTCAGTACTCCTTTAGCAATGTATGTCTTAATTCATTATGTTTTCTATGTGCAATATGTTCTTTAGCCACAAGATGGCACGATATTCATATGCATATTATCAAATTGCTTCTATTATTACAAATATTTTCATGTTATGATTATTCATATTTATTCAGCGACCTTTACCATCCATTTGGTTGATGGTTTATTTATTATTCTACCACCGCTCTATGCACTGACCCTCAGCATACAGCATCATCGGGTGTGCGCCGCTCAGTCTATGCGACCGTGAGGTCCGCGTAGCGGAGCGGCGCACAGGGGGCGTGGCCACGCCTCCTGCATCGATCCAGCGGCGGTATTAAAGGCGGCTCCATGTTTTTAACATTATCTCCGAAGAAGCACCGTTAGGAGGTGCGATACATGTGAGGTCACCAGTAGCCGGCGGAGGCTGAGAGGGGCAGTGCATCTGAGAGGTGAGGTTACTAGCATTTTTTATTAGATGTATGCGCTTTGCACCAGCAGCTATATATTCATATGTATATATGTGGTGATTTTGATTGGTAATTTGTGCTGCTAGGACACGATCATTGGACGCAAGTGGTTATGTGTCATGCCTTGTGCATACTATACCCCTCTTGTTACACTGCATGATTACTACGCAATTATTGTGTTATTACTGACCATCCCCCTCAGCTACACTGGTGAAGTGTTTGTTTTTAATTAGGATACGTCCTTTTAATAAATTTATATATTATCATATGGAGGTTTTTGTCGCTTGATTTGTTGACCATGGATGCTTTTTCTATTTAAACTGTGTCAGGATAGTCCATGGATATGGATGTGTCTATATTGCTCTGTTTTTTGATATTATGTTTCAGTAATTGTGAAATCTCTTTGATTTCTTCTAGAGCTTGTGATTCTTTCACGATGGATCTTAATCTTTTAGATTCATTGGAGGCTAATTGGGAGATTAATCTGCATAGCATATTTGCACATAAGGAGAGTGTCATTTTAGGGAGTGGCATCTCAAAGGAATTGAAACAGTTGTGCCTGGAACTTAAGGATATTCATGTCAGCTACATCAAGGTATGGTGGAATGTGAGCAGTCTTGAGAACTATGACAGGCAGGGTATTTATCCCAGGGGCTTACGAGTCCAAATCTTCCCCTCATGGTATTTAAACGAGGATGGAAAGAAACTATGGGAGACAGGGCTGTCCAAATGTTCTCATATCATTGTGGACATGCTTTTGCAGCATGATAGAGAACTATTGACTCAATATAAGCGTAAGATCAGTGACCTAAAAGCACAGATTGGACAGATGGGCCCCACGGAAAAAATAGAGTCGTTTATGACTGATCTTAAAAATGAATTGGACAAAATTGAGGCAGAAATCATTTCCAATAAAACGAAAAAACTATCGAGAGATCGGTTGGATTACAGTCTCAAAAGAGCTTATATGTGGCACCATTCCGGTAACCCCAAAGGCAGAAAAGCATGGACCAATAATAACAAATTTAAGAATAAAAAAAACCCCAGTGGTCATTTGGGGGGTGCGCAAGTCAACGTTACTTCCTCTTATATCTCTGATTCAAGCGATGCCTTTGAGTCAGACGGAACATCACAATCAATCGCACAGAGAGTGGCAACACCATACGCCCCTAACCAGACCAAGAAAAGCGTCATTAAGAGACGCAGAACGGATAGGAGTTCGCCTGACCAATCAGCCCTTCAGGTAATTAATTTATCTTCGACACCTCTAACAAATGGTGAAATGAATGTGTTATCTAGAGGATTGTCGTTTTCTCCTAATAATCATTTTGATGAATTTGAAATACTAAAAGATCTGTATTTTTTCTGCAGACGATTAACCCTTAAAAAAATATATGACCCTCGTTCTGTGCAAGATCAGGACATACTGGATCAAGGATTTGACCTCAATGACCAACAAGTTTTTGATGACTTATTAAGTCTCCTAAACGAAAATGAAGAACAGGTGAGTGAGGTCACCTTTAAACCTCCATCTAAATTTTTACCATACTTCAGTACTGAGATAAAAACTTTTTTTGATCTAGTTTGTAGGGATCTGCATAATCTAGGGAGTAAACGAGCCATTTTTGCTGACAATTTGCTACCTGAGGAAAGACAAGCTATTAGCTCTTTGAAAGCTAGGAGAGACATCCTCATCAAGGAGGCTGACAAAGGGGGGAACGTGGTCATCTGGCCTCTTGAACTGTACTTAAGCGAGGCATTTAGACAGCTCAATGACCAATCGTTTTATTGTAAATTACGAGGTAATCCCATGGATATGTTCAAACATGAGTTTCGGAGTCTTTTAGATACAGCTAAATGTGAAGGGGTGATTACTGATAAAGAATTTAGATTTTTGTGGCGAGATAAACCGGTGATGGCAACATTTTATATGTTGCCAAAAGTACACAAAGACCCCCTCAAGCCTCCAGGTAGACCCATAATATCGGGGATTGGCAGCATGACTGAACGTGCTTGCCAATTTATCGATTATTATCTGCAGCCTTATGTAAAATCTTTAGACTCGTATATACGTGATACGGGGGATTTATTGAGTCATCTTGAATGCATCAATGTACCTGAAGATTCCCTCCTTGTTACATGTGATGTGGAATCTCTTTACTCAAATGTAGGCCATGATGAAGGTCTGCGAGCTGTCAATTATTTTTTAAGCATGGGCAAGATCCCTGATTCTCGGAGATCATTCTTGTTATCGTTGTTGGAATTTGTGCTGAGGCACAATGTCTTTGTGTTTGACTCGCGCTTCTACCTCCAGGTCAGGGGGGTAGCCATGGGGGCAAAGTGTGCTCCTTCGGTTGCCAACCTGTTCCTTGGGTGGTGGGAGCGCGAGTATGTCTGGTCAGAATCGATGAGCCTGTTCCACCCCCATATTTTGGGGTGGTTCAGGTTCATCGATGACTTATTCATCATATGGCAAGGACCACGACATTTATGCTTCGAATTCATCGAGGCATTGAATCACAATGATTTGAATATCCTCCTGACCCATAATATTAGTGATCAGGAGGTTGAATTTTTGGATCTGAAAATCAAAAAGAATCAGCAGGGAGAACTCACCACGACGGTATTTCGCAAACCAACTGCAGTAAATAGTATTCTACAATATGAATCTCACCATATGGAATCAGTGAAACGTAATATTCCAGTAGGGCAGTTCATACGGTTGCGTAGGAACTGTTCAGACAATGAAGATTTTGAATCAGCAGTCATTGATTTGAGAGAGAGATTAAAAGCTAGGGGGTACCCTAGAAAGTCCATAGAGACAGCTATCAGGAGGGCAAGAGCAATACCCCGTACGGAGCTTTTACGACCTAAGAGAAGACGACGTGATTCTAAAATAAGAATAGCCACGCCATATAATAACCGGTGGCAGGATTTGCGGAGAATAGTAGATAAACATTGGGATATATTAAAATTAGACCCTGACATTAGACCATTCCTCACGGATCGTCCGAGTCTCACAGCCAAGAGAGCACCAACTCTAAAAACTATATTGTGCCACAGCCACTTTCAGCAATCTAACACAAGTAGATCAACCAGGGGAAGTTTTCCCCGTGGTTCATGCAGTGTTTGTCCCAACATGAGAAGTACGAGGACGGTTAGGAATCGCCATAATGGAAAAAATTTCCACATAAATAACTTTATTAACTGTAAAACTCGAGCTGTCGTCTACATGTTACAGTGTCCATGTGGATGGCAGTATGTTGGGCAAACGAAGAATGCGTTGAAGATTCGGTTACAGAAGCACCAATCGGTGGTCAAATTGGCTGGTAGGGATAGGGCACGAGGTAAAACACTTACAATATTGGCTACCCATGCACTTAATGTACATCAAGGTTCTCTTAGGGATTGGTTATTCTGTGGACTTGAAACCATCAGAACTGATATTAGGGGTGGCGACGTAGTTAATAAACTCCTGCGTGCTGAGCTTCGTTGGATATTTAGATTACAAACAAGAAGTCCTAAAGGGTTGAACGAGGATGCCAGCTTTTCATGTTTTTTGCCCCAATAAACCATTTTTTTCCCCTGGTGTTTGATCCCTGTTGTGTAAAACAGCTCATGTTAACCAAAGATTTTTTGTTATTGACAGGCACCATACAATATTCACTCTGTTGACATGATATTATAAACTGAATTGTGAATCGAGATGTCGATTTTCCTTTATTTCGATATGTGCACATTGTTGCAAGTGAGTATATTATAATTAAATTAAGTATGAATTATTTTGATGTATTAGAATTGTACTGGGTTTCCAGGGTTTGTGTGGTTGGTACTTTATAATGGAGAGACATGTTCATATGTTTATTTTTTATTTTACATTACACTTTTTGCACTTTCGCATGCGTAATTTTTCTCGTCCTTGTCGTTGTGAGTACGACAATGGACGATCACTATGTGGTTTGTCACTGTTTTGTATTGGCACTTTATTATCCAGTTGTCAGAGTGAGTACTGACACTGGACAGCACTGTTTATTGTTCCAGTTATGTCGGTGGTAAGTACCGACTTTCTGGTGTATTGCTATTTGCACAACCATTGCACGGCTTCACTTTGTTTTCAGGTCCATGTGCACAGAATGTGTTTTATTGATGAGCAATATTGTAGCACAGCCACACATTTTGAGTGGCCGTCTCACAATTAGAGTATTGGGAATTTTTATTCATTGGTCTTTGTTTTGTTTTTTTTCGTAGTTTTATACATATTGCATATTATCACTGGCACTAGATGGGGTTGACCTATCCGTCTTCACTTTTGAATCTTCAATCAAATCTCAAGGCACAAGACACTTTATGTTGATTATATGTATGTGCATGCATGTACAATAGTGTGTGCATGCATTGACATATGTAAAAATATATATATATATATATATAATCATTGGATTATTAAACTTATTATTACTTTTATTGGTACACTTTATGTATAACAGAAAATTTTCTATGTATACTCTTTTCATGTCCTCACTCTGTAAAGTAGCATATTCACTTTGGACCACTGGAGGCCCTCAGTACTCCTTTAGCAATGTATGTCTTAATTCATTATGTTTTCTATGTGCAATATGTTCTTTAGCCACAAGATGGCAGTCATTACGATATTCATATGCAGATTATCAAATTGCTTCTATTATTACAAATATTTTCATGTTATGATTATTCATATTTATTCAGCGACCTTTACCATCCATTTGGTTGATGGTTTATTTATTATTCTACCACCGCTCTATGCACTGACCCTCAGCATACAGCATCATCGGGTGTGCGCCGCTCAGTCTATGCGACCGTGAGGTCCGCGTAGCGTAGCGGCGCACAGGGGGCGTGGCCACGCCTCCTGCATCGATCCAGCGGCGGTATTAAAGGCGGCTCCATGTTTTTAACATTATCTCCGAAGAAGCACCGTTAGGAGGTGCGATACATGTGAGGTCACCAGTAGCCGGCGGAGGCTGAGAGGGGCAGTGCATCTGAGAGGTGAGGTTACTAGCATTTTTTATTAGATGTATGCGCTTTGCACCAGCAGCTATATATTCATATGTATATATGTGGTGATTTTGATTGGTAATTTGTGCTGCTAGGACTCGATCATTGGACGCAAGTGGTTATGTGTCATGCCTTGTGCATACTATACCCCTCTTGTTACACTGCATGATTACTACGCAATTATTGTGTTATTACTGACCATCCCCCTCAGCTACACTGGTGAAGTGTTTGTTTTTAATTAGGATACGTCCTTTTAATAAATTTATATATTATCATATGGAGGTTTTTGTCGCTTGATTTGTTGACCATGGATGCTTTTTCTATTTAAACTGTGTCAGGATAGTCCATGGATATGGATGTGTCTATATTGCTCTGTTTTTTGATATATTGTCTTTTGATAGAGTATGATATCTTTGATAAGGTGTGATATCTTTTGATAAGGTGTGATATCGTTGATAAGGTGTGATATTTGAGTTATCACAGTTTAGTGAATCAAGCCCTAAGTGTACTGGGCCCCATTGACTTACATTGCTTGTGTCTGCAGAGGGTAACGCAATGCAGGTTTTTTTGGGAAAGTGTAAAAGGGACCTAAAGAATACCTGAAGTGGCATGTTACTCCATGAGATAAACATGGGTATATATTGTATCACCCATACTTAGAACCTGACCATGTTCACGTGCAAGGGTTAATAAACAGGTGCTTTATTCATTCAAATGAGGCAGTTGAATTGCAGCTAATGCAGCCGTTCTATAACCAGATAGATAGTACAGGATAGTGCTGAAAAGTTTAACACAAATTTAGAAGATTATACAGTAAAACGTTTGGTGTACTTACCTTGGGAGAAGGAACCCACTGCATCCTACATGGGCTTCCCCTGTCACTCTCCGTTTCCAGTGCCGAGTTCCACGAGCTTACCTGTGCAGTATCGCAGAGCCACCACTCGGGCTAAGCTGAAAAAGCCGAGCCCATTCGCATCCGTGCTAGTGCAAGCTGTCTACGCCTGCACAGAGGGGGCACGCTACATCGACAAGGCCTTGTGGGGGTCACAGCGTTGGAACAACGAGGAGGAGGGTGATGGAGGAAGCCTCAGGTTTGATGTGAGCAGATTTGTGGAATACAGTATACAGCACAAGTTAGTTCTGTCTATTTCCATCTTTCCTTACTGCAGATGACAGCACGCTACCTTAACATTCCGAGGAGCACACCAGGGCAGGGACCACATTCAAGTCTTGCACCTGATGTTTTAGGGTGCCCACCGGAGACCCGCTCCCTTACAATTCAACTAAGACAGTGTTCTGAGATTCTAGCCCCTTATATGATAGAGTTTAACACCCCTGTTCTAAATAAAGCGAGTTTTCCACTTTTTTATATACCTCTTTGATTCTCCAGCTGCTTAGAGACCTAAGCTAAAGGCTCGTTTCCATATAGCGTGCTTTCAGGCAACATCGCAGGGACATCAGAGAGAGCACAGACTGCACTCTCTGATGTTTCCATTCATGCGCAGCGATTCACTGCTGAATCGCTGCGCATGGTTTGCTGCATTTCGGGGCGCTTCAGCCCGCGATCCCATTCAGTAATGAATGGGTTCGCAAGCTCCGCCCCTCCTATCAGCATTCAGCCAGGCAGGCAGTCATTAGCACCCATTTAATTACCCTTCCATATTCAGCCAGCCACTCACATATCAGCATCCAGCAATCCCCCTATCAGCACCCATTCACTCGCACATTAGCATCCAGCCAGGAAGGCAGCCATTGGCCAGCAAAGCAGTTATCAACACCCAATCACCCACCTACCATCAGCCAGCCACTCACACTCATCAGCAGGCAGCCTTCACCATTCCCCTACTATTAAAGTGTAACTGAGATGACTTGACATGCTGAGATAAACGTGTATATACAGTGCAAAACATTAATAACCAGGCTGATTTTTTTTCTGCATTAAAGAGAACCCGAGGTGGGTTTGAAGAATATTATCTGCATACAGAGGCTGGATCTGCCTATACAGCCCAGCCTCTGTTGCTATCCCAAACCCCTCTAAGGTCCCCCTGCACTCTGCAATCCCTCCATAAATCACAGCCACGCTGCTGACAAACAGCTTGTCAGAGCTGGCTGTGTTTATCTCTATAGTGTCAGTCTGCTGCTCTCCCCGCCTCCTGCAGAACTCCAGTCCCCGCCTGCATCCCTTCCCTCCCTGCTGATTGGAGGGAAGGGACAGGGGCAGGGACCGGAGCTATGCAGGAGGCGGGGGAGCAGCTGAGACTGACACTACAGATGTAAACACAGCCTCACAGCACGGCTGTGATTTATGAGGGATTGCAGAGTGCAGGGGGACCTTAGTGGGGTTTGGGATAGCAACAGAGGCTGGGCTGTATAGGCAGATCCAGCCTCTGTATGCAGATAACATTCTTTAAACACACCTTGGGTTCTCTTTAAGGGCTTGTTGCGTTGCAGGGGGCATTGAGGTCGCATAACGTTCCCCTAACGCAACGCATGGTGGTGCTAAAGGTGGACACTACATAGAGCCTCGTTATGCTGCTCTTGGTGCGCCGTTTTTTAATTCGATAAAACCGGCAATTATTTATTTGAATCATTGCTAGCAGGCAGAAACCGAGAATGATTCATATGAATCATTGCTAGCAGGCAGAGAATGATTCATATTAATTATTGCTAGCAGGCAGAGAATGATTCATATGAATCATTGCTAGCAGGAAGAGAATGATTCATATGAATCATTGTTAGCAGGAAGAGAACAGTGCAGTGAATATTAATTAGCCATGTGGCTAGGCAAAATAGCAGACTCTCCCCTCCTCCTCCTCTCCTGCACACAAAAAAGGATAAAACAACATTACTGAGCATGTGCAAACAGTCTTAACGCAGCTAAAACCACCTACAACGCTCAGCATGCAGCACTTTATAAATATTGCTACACATTACACACAAAGCAACGTGTGCACTGTGAATGTCGTGCACTGTGAATGTCGCACAGACTTTGCATTGCTGTGCGTTAGTCTGTGTTGGAACTGTAACGATTGGTGTCAGCACACAGAGAGAATCTGATTATTGATGATCTGCAGAATCATCAATAATACAGATGTATACTTGATTATGGATGATCTGCAGAATCACCAATAATACAAGTATGACTAACCTCTGGACACCTAATGAAGTGTAAGTGTTTGGTGTAACTTTAGGCTATCTCCTGTGAGGCGGGAGACACAGGCAGCTCGGCCAGGAACCACCTGAGAGGCAGGTGGCCCTCGGCTGTGCAGGGACTATCTCCTTGAGAGAGGGAATAGAGAGAACCTGGCAACCAGTGATACTTGGTGATCTGATAATAGACTGTACTGCAGCCAGGGGACTCCAGAGGAGTAGAGTTCACTGGCTGCTAGCAGGCCGGACTCTCTGAGGAGCAGGAGTCCTAATAGCTAACTGACACTTGGTGGAATAGTGTCACAGCTAGTACAGATAGACGGAGCACTCAAGTGATGAGTGACAGCCTGGAGGGTCGGGCAGGCCAGGTCGGCAACACACGAGCAGATAAGGTACAGAGACAGAAGGCTGATTCGGTAACCGGGTACAGGCAGGGTTTGGCAACAGGTAGGAAGATATGCAGAGGTACCGAATCAGAAAGCAAGAGAGAGGTCGACAGAGCAAATAGTCATAACAGATATAAAGCACAGTCCTAGTCTGAGGTGTGAGGTCCTTGGTCTCGACACCCAGGAACTAGTCTAGAGAATAACTCAGCAATGACACAGTAATCCTAAGCTTGGGTGTGAGGTCCTTGGTCTCAACACCCCAGAACTGGTCTAAAGTATAACACAGTAATGACACAGTGATCCTAAGCTTGGGTGTGAGGTCCTTGGTTGCAATGAGAAGGAGGCACTCAAAAGGCGTTTAAACGATAGTTTAATCCACAGGTGCTAACACAACATGTTTCGGGGTTTCCCCCTTTCTCAAGTGTACAAGCCACCCCAACAGCACAACCACTTATGAACCATAGTGCACCACACCCACAACAGGAACCCCACCCACTTAGGTCAGCTGACCAGTGGAAATGAGGCCAACAACATTAACCCCTCAGGGATACATCTTATTGGGCACTACACACAGAGATGTCTACCCAAACAATAAACACCTAAGTCAACATAAGCGTAGGCAACATTTGCATTCAAAAACGTCTATGAAATGCATATACAGATTATCAACCAGCTATACACTCAAACCTGTAACTCACTGCCCCCGGGAATACAATGGTTCCCTCTCTCCACCACCCACCATTCGATGACATGGCATCAATACCTGGGGGAGAAAGCAGAACAAAATAGCACATTAGTGACACTTATAGAAAACATTTCAAGCTGTACATATCATTTAAACCTCTAGGGGAGATGGAATCCAATCTCCTCATCCATCTAGCTTCTCTTTGGAGCAAGATTCTGTCCCTATCTCCCCCTCTGCTGAGTGGTGGAACATGATCCAATACAACCCACCTCAGCTGCGACACCCCATGACCTAGGGCATGAAAATGTTTGCCCACTGGGGTGTGGGTGCTGAGTTTGGCGGGATTGAATCCTCGGATAGAGCTCTTATGCTCCTGGATCCTAGTCTTAACATCTCTGGTCGTTTTGCCCACGTACATCAGACCACAGGGACACTTCAATGCATAGACCACAAACTTGCTATCACACGTGTACATCGACCGAATCTGAATTCTTTCTCCCGTGTGCGGATGATTCACGTATTCGCCCCTTATTATTGCCCCGCAGCAATTACAGCCCATGCATGGAAATGTCCCTCTCTTGTTTGTTAATTTACTCATTTCAATACACCGCGTGGACAAGTCCACCTTGCTGACCATATTTTTAATGGTCCTGCCCCTTTTGTACGAATACAATGGAGGCTCTTTAAACAATTCTCCATATGTTGGGTCTTGTTGCAGGACTGGCCAATATTTGTTCACCACGTTCCTCACTAAACCTGACTGTTTGCAAAACGTTTGCACAAAGGGTATTTTTCCCATTTGTCTGTTCTTTTTAGGTTCACTCTCCAATAACCGGGATCTCTCAACCCCCTGCACTTCTACCTTTGCCCTCGCTAGGGTGGTGGGATCATACCCCTTGCATTCAAATTTGTCGATAAGCATGTTTGCTGCTTTGTGGTAACCTTCCTCTGTGGATGCTATCTTTCTGGCTCTCATCAGTTGACCTTTAGGTATAGTGTACAGATCTGTTTGCAACCCATCTGGAGTGACAGAAATCGCCACATCCAAATAGTGGATAACCCTATCCGAGTGTTCCATAGTGAACTTGATAGTTGGATGCGCCAAATTGGCCTCATCCACAAACAAACAGATCTGTACACTAAGCCAACAGATCGGAACAACCTTTTGAGAGTGGATAGTTTTCATAATAGAAATGTAATCAAGGCCATACCTAAAGGTCAACTGATGAGAGCCAGAAGGATAGCATCCACAGAGGAAGGTTACCACAAAGCAGCAAACATGCTTATCGACAAATTTGAATGCAAGGGATATGATCCCACCACCCTAGCGAGGGCAAAGGTAGAAGTGCAGGGGGTTGAGAGATCCCGGTTATTGGAGAGTGAACCTAAAAAGAACAGACAAATGGGAAAAATACCCTTTGTGCAAACGTTTTGCAAACAGTCAGATTTAGTGAGGAACGTGGTGAACAAATATTGGCCAGTCCTGCAACAAGACCCAACATATGGAGAATTGTTTAAAGAGCCTCCATTGTATTCGTACAAAAGGGGCAGGACCATTAAAAATATGGTCAGCAAGGTGGACTTGTCCACGCGGTGTATTGAAATGAGTAAATTAACAAACAAGAGAGGGACATTTCCATGCATGGGCTGTAATTGCTGCGGGGCAATAATAAGGGGCGAATACGTGAATCATCCGCACACGGGAGAAAGAATTCAGATTCGGTCGATGTACACGTGTGATAGCAAGTTTGTGGTCTATGCATTGAAGTGTCCCTGTGGTCTGATGTACGTGGGCAAAACGACCAGAGATGTTAAGACTAGGATCCAGGAGCATAAGAGCTCTATCCGAGGATTCAATCCCGCCAAACTCAGCACCCACACCCCAGTGGGCAAACATTTTCATGCCCTAGGTCATGGGGTGTCGCAGCTGAGGTGGGTTGTATTGGATCATGTTCCACCACTCAGCAGAGGGGGAGATAGGGACAGAATCTTGCTCCAAAGAGAAGCTAGATGGATGAGGAGATTGGATTCCATCTCCCCTAGAGGTTTAAATGATATGTACAGCTTGAAATGTTTTCTATAAGTGTCACTAATGTGCTATTTTGTTCTGCTTTCTCCCCCAGGTATTGATGCCATGTCATCGAATGGTGGGTGGTGGAGAGAGGGAACCATTGTATTCCCGGGGGCAGTGAGTTACAGGTTTGAGTGTATAGCTGGTTGATAATCTGTATATGCATTTCATAGACGTTTTTGAATGCAAATGTTGCCTACGCTTATGTTGACTTAGGTGTTTATTGTTTGGGTAGACATCTCTGTGTGTAGTGCCCAATAAGATGTATCCCTGAGGGGTTAATGTTGTTGGCCTCATTTCCACTGGTCAGCTGACCTAAGTGGGTGGGGTTCCTGTTGTGGGTGTGGTGCACTATGGTTCATAAGTGGTTGTGCTGTTGGGGTGGCTTGTACACTTGAGAAAGGGGGAAACCCCGAAACATGTTGTGTTAGCACCTGTGGATTAAACTATCGTTTAAACGCCTTTTGAGTGCCTCCTTCTCATTGCATCTGAATCTTCTGGAGTGGAGGTGGTGATCCACTGAAGGATTGAGCACCGGCGGACCAGGCTATGTGTCCTGGGTGAGAGACTGCTCTAGCATTCATTTTTGTGAGGTCCTTGGTCTCAACACCCCGGAGCTGGTCTAAAGTATAACACAGCAATGACACAGTGATCCTAAGCTTGGGTGTGAGGTCCTTGGTCTCAACACCCCGGAACTGGTCTAAAGTATAACACAGCAATGACACAGTGATCCTAAGCTTGGGTGTGAGGTCCTTGGTCTCAACACCCTGGAACTGGTCTAAAGTATAACACAGCAGTAATCTGGCTAAGTGTGAATTCCCAGGTCCACCTGGTTGTAACACACTGTGGGATCTGACTGAGGTCTGAGTGCTCACACGTAAGTATTCGCAACGGCAGACAACCAGAGACTGACCAGCAAGATCTATATATACTGCAGCGCTCCTCCGCGCCGCCCTGCGCCACTCAGCCAATCAGTGACCTCGCTGGGATCAGCTGATCGACCTGATCAGGCAATCCCTCTCCCACTGGCATAAAGGGCTTGCCTTCTAGCGCGCGCGCGTAGCTCTCCATCTGTGTGCACTAGAAGGCCCAGGCAAACTAGACGCATGCTGCTGTGCGGAAACCACTGGTCTGAACTCGGAGACAGCCGCCCCGCTGCTAGACCGCGCGGCGGCATCTCCGCAATCCGTTACAGGAACATTTTGTAACGTGCGACTTTAACGTCGCACTGTGAAAGAAGCCTAAGAGTTAATTTTCAGGCATGCAATTGATAGCTTCTGACTTGTTGGTAACTTGTCAGGAATATAGTTACTCACTGATGAGCAAATTACAGTCTGGTGGCTCTGCTTTCCTGCTACCAGGCTACATAGCAGGAAATCAGAGCCACAAGGGGGCAGGCTTGGGCTTGAAAATACATCACAGAAGACTGACCCAGCTATAATCATTAGGGGGCAATGCTAGACTGAATACTCAGTCTGAGATTTTATCAGAGCTGAAACAAGAAGACTGAGCAGTGAAAGATGAAAAAAAGAGCAGAGTAGGTGTTTACTGTCATGTTCCCATTGATATATATGGTAAAATACATGGGGGTGCTTAGTCTCTGGTTCTCTTTAAATATAAAATAAAACCATGGTATATGTAAAAAAAAAAAAAAAAAGTCATTTTTATGAGCTGGAAGATAAACAACAATTGATTATCTCATCAATTTATTTTCACCTTGTATTCACTATAATAAACCAAAATTCCCACCATAATCTCTCCTACCCAATAACACCCATCATAATCTCTCCTACCCAGAAACACCCAGCATAAATTCTCCTACCCAGAAGCACCCAGCATAATCTCTCCTACCCGGAAACACCCAGCATAAACTCTCCTACCCAGAAACACCCAGCATAACCTCTCCTACCCAGAAACACCCAGTATAAAATCTCCTACACAATAACACCCAGCATAATCTCTCCTACCCAATAACACCCAGCATAATCTCTCCTACCCAGAAACACCCAGCATAATCTCTCCTACCCAGAAACACCCACTATAAAATCTCCTACCCAATAACACCCAGCATAACCTCTCCTACCCAGAAGCACCCAGCATAAACTCTCCTACCTAGAAACACCCATCATAATCTTTCCTACCCAATAACACCCAGCATAAGGTCTCCTACCCAGAAATACCCAGCATAATCTCTCCTACCTAGAAACACCCATCATAATCTCTCCTACCCAATAACACCCAGCATAATCTCTCCTACCCAGAAATACCCAGCATAAACTCTCCTACCCAATAACACCCAGCATAATCTCTCCTACCCAGAAGCACCCAGCATAAGGTCTCCTACCCAGAAACACCAAGCATAATCTCTCCTACCCAGAAATACCCAGCATAAACTCTCCTACCTAGAAACACCCATCATAATCTTTCCTACCCAATAACACCCAGCATAATCTCTCCTACCCAGAAATATCCAGCATAAACTCTCCTACCCAATAACACCCAGCATAATCTCTCCTACCCAGAAGCACCCAGCATAAGGTCTCCTACCCAGAAACACCCAGCATAATCTCTCCTACCCAGAAACACCCAGCATAAACTCTCCTACCCAGAAACACCCAGCATAAACTCTCCTACCCAGAAACACCCAGCATAATCTCTCCTACCCAGAAATACCCAGCATAAACTCTCCTACCTAGAAACACCCATCATAATCTCTCCTACCCAATAACACCCAGCATAATCTCTCCTACCCAGAAACACCCAGCATAAACTCTCCTACCCAGAAACACCCAGCATAATCTCTCCTACCCAGAAACACCCAGCATAATCTCTCCCACCCAGAAACACCCATCATAATCTCTCCTACCCAATAACACCCATCATAATCTCTCCCACCCAGAAACACCCAGCATAAACTCTCCTACCCAGAAACACCCAGCATAAGGTCTCCTACCCAGAAACACCCAGCATAAGGTCTCCTACCCAGAAACACCCAGCATAAGGTCTCCTACCCAGAAACACCCAGCATAATCTCTCCTACCCAGAAACACCCAGCATAAGGTCTCCTACCCAGAAACACCCATCATAAACTCTCCTACCCAGAAACACCCAGCATAAATTCTCCTACCCAGAAACACCCAGCATACGGTCTCCTACCCAGAAATACCCAGCATAATTTCTCCTACCCAGAAACACCCAGCATAATTTCTCCTACCCAGAAACACCCAGCATAATCTCTCCTGCCCAGAAACACCCAGCATAATTTCTCCTACCCAGAAACACCCAGCATAATCTCTCCTACCCAGAAACACCCAGCATAATCTCTCCTGCCCAGAAACACCCAGCATAATTTCTCCTACCCAGAAACACCCAGCATAATCTCTCCTACCCAATAACACCCATCATAATCTCTCCTACCCAGAAACACCCAGCATAATTTCTCCTACCCAGAAACACCCAGCATAATTTATCCTACCCAGAAACACCCAGCATAATTTATCCTACCCAGAAACACCCAGCATAAAATCTCCTACCTAGAAACACCCAGCATAATCTCTCCTACCCAGAAACATCCAGCATAATCTATCCTACCCAGAAACACCCAGTATAATCTCTCCTACCCAGAAACACCCAGCATCTCTCCTACTCATAAACACCCAGTATAATTGTCAGGCATAGACTCACCCCCTCGGCGGCTGGCAGTATGGACGCCGCTCTCGGCTCTGACGTCACCGGATCCCCGAACTTCCGGTCCGCGTCAGCTGGCAGCGCCGGCGGCCGTTCCAGCCGCATGTCGTCATTGCAGGGCAGGGCAACGCGCTCACGCACGGAGCGTCAGGCCCTTTATGCCCTGAGGAGGAGGCTGCCTTGATCCGCCCTGCTGAGGCACTCCCCACCCCTTGCTGACCTCATCCGGGGGGTGGGGGTTCCTGGACTGACAGTCTGCATTTAAGCAGCAGACTGCCAGTACTCCTTGTCCGCTGTAGCGATCACACTCTGTGCTAGCTCTCGGATCCACAGTATACTTATATATTGGTTACGCCAATATATAAGTACTGGAAGAAACATACCATTGTATTTACCTGTGCCTTTGATATTTTGCCTGTCTTTGACTCTGAGTTTCTCTAATCCTTTTTGTACCGTTGCCTATCTGATTACCCGTTGCCAACCTTGCTGTGCCCTCGTTCACTCTCTTGCCTACCGTCTCTGTACCTCGTATCTCTGATCTCTGTTGCCGAACCCCGGCTAGCCTTTAGACTCCGCATCTGCCTCCTGATTCTGTACCTCGTATTTCTGATAACCTGTTGCCGATCCCTGCCTGTCGACCATCCCCGCCAGCGGGCCCTTGCCGCTGGACGGCAGTCTGAGCTCTGTGGGCCCTCGCCACAGAGCAATACGTTATTTACTGTTTGCACCAATCATTAAAAGACCATTTTGGGTGGACAGAGGTTAGTTATATATCGGATTATCGGTGAGACTGCAGATCACTTATAATCAGGTATATCTGTATTTCTGGTGATACTGCAGATCTCCAGAAATCAGACACTCTCTGTCCTCACTAGTAGTTACGGAACGTGACAGTACAGCGGACCAATTAACATGGAAGCCCTGGTCCAGCAGGTTAATACTCTGACGACAGTCGTTGCTCAATTGGGCCAGACCATTAAAGACCAGCAGGTCCAGCTCAACCGACTAACAGAGATTGTGGAAAACTTGCAGGCGTCAGGTGTTCCCGCTCCTATAGCACCTGTCGAACCTAAGATGCCGTTGCCCATACCATTTTCAGGGGAACGTTCTGATTTCCGAAACTTTCGAGATCGCTGTCAGTCATATTTTTTGATGCGTCCCATTTCATCTGGTTCTGAATTACAAAGAGTCACGCTTATAAAAACCCTCTTACAGGGCAACTCACAGACCTGGGCCTATAGCTTACCCTTAGGTCATGAGGCCCTTACCTCTGTTGAGAAGTTTTTTGAAGCCATGGCGGTGGTATATGACGATCCAGATATTGCTGCCACGGCTGAGATGAAATTGAAAAGACTCAGACAGGGTCAGAATTCTGTTGAGACTTATGCTGCGGAGTTCCGCAAGTGGTCGTTCTCCACCAGGTGGGAGGCACAGTCTCTTCTAGATAGGTTTCTGACTGGGTTAGCTGACTCCGTATCTGAGTTAATGTTAAGTCATCCTGAACCCAGAACCCTGGATGAGGCCATAAGTCTTGCTATTAAGATTGATCGCAGGGTACGTTTTCACAAGTCATCTAGACAGCGACCCATTATGCGACCTCAGCCTCCCATGAGTCTTCCCAGTTCTCCTCCCTCTGACGAGCCCATGCAACTGGGCCACTCCAAACTATCTGAGACAGAAAAGTTAAGAAGGAGAAAGGAGGGTCTATGTCTGTATTGTGGGGAGAAAGGTCATATCGCGTCTGTTTGTACCAGGAAGGCGGAAAACTTCTCCGCCTAGGGTTAGTCGGAGGTACTACCCTGGGCGAGAATTCTGTACCTCCCAGAGATAAGGTCTTATTACCCATTTCCATTTCCTGGAATAAACAAGACAATTTACTGCAGGCTTTTATTGACACAGGCGCTGCAGCCAATTTTATGGATTCTAATCTGGCTCTAAAAATGGGCATACCAGTCATTCCTTTAGAGAAGCATATCATAGTCACGGCCATTGACGATTCACCATTGCAGGATAGTTTACCTGTCTCGGTCACACCTGAGTTAACTTGTACTGTGGGGGTTCTACACTGTGAGAAGTTACGATTCTATCTCATTAGAATGCCGTCCTGTCCTATCATTTTGGGTTTGCCATGGCTACGTCTGCATTCCCCACAGATTGATTGGGCCTCTGGGCAATTAATATCCTGGTCACCCTACTGTCAGAAGCACTGTATTTCCCAAATCTCGCTTCGTTCTACTCACTTAGTTCTTCAGGGCCTCCCTCAGCCTTATGTATCTTACGCCGATGTGTTTTGTCCACGGTCTGCTGATTCACTACCACCTCACAGACCGTATGATTGCCCGATTGAACTCAGACCTGGAACCATGCCTCCCAGGGGTCACCTTTATAATCTCACTGGTCCCGAGAAAGTGGCCATGAGAGAATACATCCGGGAGAACTTGGAGAAGGGGTTCATTCGACCCTCTAGGTCACCCGCTGGGGCAGGGGTTTTTTTTGTAAAGAAAAAAGATGGTGGGCTACGTCCTTGTATTGACTACAGAGCTCTCAACGCAATCACGATTAAAAATCGTTACCCGCTCCCTCTGATCGACGATCTTTTTAATCAGGTCACAGGTGCCCAGATATTTACTAAGTTGGATCTCAGGGGAGCCTACAATTTGGTCAGAATTAGACAGGGGGACGAATGGAAGACAGCGTTCAACACTCAGGACGGGCATTACGAATATACGGTCATGCCTTTTGGCCTGTGTAATGCCCCCGCTGTCTTCCAAGAGCTGGTTAATGACATTTTCAGGGACGTTGTGGGGAGGTTTGTGGTCGTTTATTTAGATGACATTCTGATTTTTTCTCATGATATCAAGGAACATCGGTCACAGGTTCAGTACGTTTTGCTCAAATTACGTGAGAATTCATTATATGCCAAATTGGAAAAATGTTTATTTGAGGTCACGGAGGTTCCATTTTTAGGTTATATAATTTCTAGTTCCGGGTTATCAATGGATAACAGCAAAGTCACGGCTGTATTGAACTGGCCTCAACTGGTTGGGCTGAAGGCCTTACAACGGTTTTTGGGTTTTTCTAATTATTACAGAAAATTCATAAGAGGGTATGCCGCTTTGATAGCCCCTCTCACTGATATGACAAGAAAAGGGGCTAACACCGTCAATTGGTCTTCCGAGGCCATCTCCGCCTTTCAAAGCCTTAAGACAGCCTTCTGTTCCGCCCCCATTCTGCATCACGTCGATTCTTCCAGGCCGTTTATCGTGGAAGTAGACGCATCTGAGATTGGGGTTGGGGCAGTCTTATCACAATACACCGGGTCACAGGGAAGACTCCATCCCTGCGCTTTTTTTTCGAAAAAATTTTCTGAGGCAGAGAAAAATTATGATATCGGGAATAGGGAATTGCTTGCTGTGAAGTTGGCTTTTGAGGAGTGGCGACACTGGCTTGAGGGGGCAGAACATGTGATCACAGTATATACGGACCATAAGAATTTAGAGTATCTGAAGGGGGCTAAGAGGTTAAATCCTAGACAGGCACGGTGGTCTTTATTTTTTTCCAGGTTTGATTTCATTATCACGTTTAAACCGGGAAGTAAAAATGTCAAAGCGGATGCTCTTTCCCGATGCTTTGACATAGAATCGGTATTGCCCTCCGAACCAGATCCAATTTTATCTGAGAAAGTGGTGTTGGCTTGTATAGACTCAAGGGAGGATCTTGCCTCTGTTCTTCTTCCTCATCAACCAGACAGTCCGGCAGGAAAACCTCCTGATCTGATGTTTGTTCCGTTACAGTTTAGATTACAAGTGTTGCAGCTGTTTCATTCATCCAAACTGGCAGGTCATCCTGGAGTAGCTAGAACCAGAGAATTGTTATCTAGAAGTGTCTGGTGGCCCAATTGGAGGAGGGATGTCGAGGAGTTTGTTGTCTCTTGTACAGTATGCTCACGGAGCAAACCCTCACATATATCCCCAGTAGGTACCCTCCAACCCCTACCCATACCCTCCGAGCCCTGGACTCACATATCCATGGATTTCGTAGGGGAATTACCTTCTTCGGAGGGTAACACGGTGATTTGGGTTATTGTCGATCGATTTTCTAAAATGGCTCATTTCGTGCCTTTGAAAAAATTTCCTTCCGCCAAGGAACTGGCAGATCTGTTTGTGATCCACATCCTTCGCCTTCATGGGGTCCCAGAGAATATAGTATCTGACAGGGGGGTGCAGTTTGTCTCGGAATTTTGGAAGGAATTTTGCAGAGTACTGGGGATCACGCTCTCATTTTCGTCTAGTTATCACCCTCAGACCAATGGTCAGACAGAGAGGGTGAACCAGTCACTGGAACAGTATCTCCGGTGTTATGTGGCAGACAATCAAACGGAATGGGTTCAATACTTACCATACTCCGAATTTGCCCACAACAATCTTCGGAGCTCTTCCTCAGGGTTTTCACCTTTTCAGATTGTTAATGGGAGATCTCCTAGGTTTTCCCCCCTTCCTGTCAGTTCCTCTCCTTTCCCTGCCCTGGAAACCTGGCAGGAGACGCTAAGATCTCGATGGAGGGAAGTGAATGCCAATTTAAAGAAAACAGTTTCCCTCCAGAAACAACAGGCTGACCGAAAGCGTTCACCCGAGTGGGAGTTCTCTCCCGGGGATCTTGTCTGGATCTCCACTCGGCATATCGCCTTGCGGCAGCCATCAGCTAAACTTGGGCCTAAATTCGTAGGTCCATATCCGGTAGCTAAAAGAATCAATAAAGTATCTTATCAGATAACGTTACCCCAATCTATGCGTGGGGTAAGAACATTTCATGTGTCGTTATTAAAACCCGCGGTGCATGTGGACTCTGGTCCTCCTCCTGTTTTTGTAGACGGTGAGCTTGAGTATGAGGTCGAGAGAATACTAGATTCTCGATTTCTTAGGAACTCTCTCCAGTATCTGGTTCATTGGAGAGGATACGGTCCGGAGGAGAGATCCTGGGTACCAGCACATCATTTTCATGCACAGGAACTCATACAGGAATTTCACGATTCCCATCCTGATAAACCTTCATTAGCGCGTTCGGAGACCACGCCTCAGGGGAGGGGTAATGTCAGGCATAGACTCACCCCCTCGGCGGCTGGCAGTATGGACGCCGCTCTCGGCTCTGACGTCACCGGATCCCCGAACTTCCGGTCCGCGTCAGCTGGCAGCGCCGGCGGCCGTTCCAGCCGCATGTCGTCATTGCAGGGCAGGGCAACGCGCTCACGCACGGAGCGTCAGGCCCTTTATGCCCTGAGGAGGAGGCTGCCTTGATCCGCCCTGCTGAGGCACTCCCCACCCCTTGCTGACCTCATCCGGGGGGTGGGGGTTCCTGGACTGACAGTCTGCATTTAAGCAGCAGACTGCCAGTACTCCTTGTCCGCTGTAGCGATCACACTCTGTGCTAGCTCTCGGATCCACAGTATACTTATATATTGGTTACGCCAATATATAAGTACTGGAAGAAACATACCATTGTATTTACCTGTGCCTTTGATCTTTTGCCTGTCTTTGACTCTGAGTTTCTCTAATCCTTTTTGTACCGTTGCCTATCTGATTACCCGTTGCCAACCTTGCTGTGCCCTCGTTCACTCTCTTGCCTACCGTCTCTGTACCTCGTATCTCTGTTGCCGAACCCCGGCTAGCCTTTAGACTCCGCATCTGCCTCCTGATTCTGTACCTCGTATTTCTGATAACCTGTTGCCGATCCCTGCCTGTCGACCATCCCCGCCAGCGGGCCCTTGCCGCTGGACGGCAGTCTGAGCTCTGTGGGCCCTCGCCACAGAGCAATACGTTATTTACTGTTTGCACCAATCATTAAAAGACCATTTTGGGTGGACAGAGGTTAGTTATATATCGGATTATCGGTGAGACTGCAGATCACTTATAATCAGGTATATCTGTATTTCTGGTGATACTGCAGATCTCCAGAAATCAGACACTCTCTGTCCTCACTAGTAGTTACGGAACGTGACAATAATCTCTCAGAATCAGAGCCACAAGGGGGCAGGCTTGGGCTTGAAAATATATCACAGAAGACTGACTCAGCTATAATCATTAGGGGGCAATGCTAGACTGAATACTCAGTCTGAGATTTTATCAGAGCTGATAACAAGAAGACTGAGCAGTGAAAGATGAAAAAAAGAGCAGAGTAGGTGTTTACTATCATGTTCCCATTGATATATATGGTAAAATACATGAGGGTGCTTAGTCTCTGGTTCTCTTTAAATATAAAATAAAACCATGGTATATGTAAAAAAAAAAAGTCATTTTTATTAGCTGGAAGATAAACAACAATTGTTTATCTCATCAATTTATTTTCACCTTGGATTCACTATAATAAACCAAAATTCCCACCATAATCTCTCCTACCCAATAACACCCATCATAATCTCTCCTACCCAGAAACACCCAGCATAAATTCTCCTACCCAGAAGCACCCAGCATAATCTCTCCTACCCGGAAACACCCAGCATAATCTCTCCTACCCAGAAACACCCAGCATAACCTCTCCTACCCAGAAACACCCAGTATAAAATCTCCTACACAATAACACCCAGCATAATCTCTCCTACCCAATAACACCCAGCATAATCTCTCCTACCCAAAAACACCCAGCATAATTTCTCCTACCCAGAAACACCCAGCATAATTTCTCCTACCCAGAAACACCCAGTATAATCTCTCCTACACAGAAGCACCCAACATAATCTCTCCTACCCAGAAGCACCCAGCATAATTTCTCCTACCCAGAAACACCCAGCATAACCTCTCCTACCCAGAAGCAACCAGCATAATTTCTCCCATCCAGAAGCACTCAGCATAATCTCTCCTACCCCGAAGCACCCAGCATAATCTGTCCCACCCAAAAACACAGCAGCACCTAGTGAAATTTCTTACATCCATACACTAGTAGAACCCAGTTTATTTTCTCTCACCAAACCACAAACGAATCCCTACCATCTCAATCTAATGTTGCGAGGGGGCCAGGAGGGGGTGCAAAAACTGACTTTGTCCCTGGGCACTGAAAACTCTAGCCACACCTCAAGTAAAATGCACATAAAGGCTGAAATATTTATTTCATTTTAAACAATACCAGTTGCCTGGCATCCTCCTGATCTCTTTTGGCTTCAGTAGGGGCTGAATCACACACCTGAAACAAGCATGCAGCTAATCCAGTCAGACTTCAGTCAGAGAACCTGATCTGCATGCTTGTTTAGGGTCTACGGCTAAAAGAAAGTATTAAGATTTGGCATCACACACGCACCCACGTTATGCCAACAAACACGTGGGGCATGTGTGTGTGAGGAAAAGGACGGATCCAGCGGTGGACATCAACAGGTAAAGTATTTATGCACGGTCGCTGGGGGCGGGGGGGGTTTACTAGGGGGGACAGAGGCTGGGTTGCCATCGTTCGTCCCGATATCGCACACCATTACCGACGTGCAACCGATTGAGCACATCGGCCCGCCATCTTGCAGCATCTCCATTCAATACATGCAATGAATTTGTGCCTGCAATTGGTCGCATCGTCAATCGGGCATGCTCTTGACAGCACCGATTTTTATCTGATTTGATTTTAATCAACCGGATGGTCGATCGGCAGCCAAGTCACCTGATGTATGGCCACCAGGCAATTTGCATTGTCTAAAAGGAAATAAACATGTAGTCAGCCTCCAAATCCCCCTCACTTCAGGTGTGCTTTAATTAACTACAGGGTGGCACACAAAAAACTGGCCCGTCTGTCTGCCAATCACATTAGGGCACCGTAAAAAAACAACGTAATTCGTCTGCCAGTAATATCTGGAAGCCGAATTAAATCTTACCGCCAAGTCAATGACGACCTGGAGGGGGAATAATAATTAACATCGACGGGACTTTTGCAGGAGCAGGGTGAGCCTTTTTTCGGCTTTACTCTGCACCCAAATTTCCCAGCTCCCTAATTACATGAACACAGTTTTACTACCTGATCACGGCTACTGCTGAACAGGATGCTGCACATATATCACGTATTATACTATGCAGAATAATATGCCACATTCATTGGTTATTAGGTAACTGTAAAATGTGAGTTTTGAAAATGTGACATTTATTTGGCGTGCCACCTACTGGTTGACTGGCAGATTTTGTCAGCAGAGAAACAAATTACTGTATCAACACTAAATAAAATACCTGATTGAATGGATGAATCATTAAATTGCAAACAGTTGATTCCCTTTCTTGCCATATTAATATAAGGGGTTTTATTCCTTGTCTATAACTTTTCATTGACTGTTTGCCAATTTTGTAACTATCACCAGCACCATAGTGATAAAAAAAAAAAGAAGATTAAAAAAAAGGCAGGCACACTTCTTTACCAAGAAATTGGTTTACGGAATTGGTCCATTCACAGTACAGTATTTGGCCTCTTTCACAGTGCAACGTTAAAGTCGCACGTTAAAACAATCTTTAACGCAGAATAACTCACTGCAATGAAAACTCAATGCCCCATTCACAGTGCACACGTTGCATTGGTGACTAACGCTGCACGTTAAGTGGAAGCACTGCATGCAGTGCGTTATACGCGTTATTAGCTACGTTGGACTGTTTGCACATGCTCAGTAATGACTTGGAAACATACTTTTCATTGTCTGTATGCTCTACTGTATGCAACCATAACGGGGGCATTAAGTTGCGTTGCGACTTTTTTGGGGCATTGCGTTGTAATTTGCATTGCGACTTTAACGTCACATCAAAATGCAGCGTCCTACTGTGAAAGAACATTCAATAAAACATTATTGCACTGTTTCACCACTAGATGGTGACAAACACCAATTTAAATTGTGAAGTGATGAAAAATTAAAGTTTTATACATACCTGGGGCTTTTTCCAGCTCCCTTCATGCTAATCAGTCCCTCGCTGTCCTCCTCCGCCACCTGGATCTTCTTTTATGAGTCCTGGTAATTCAGCCAATCACAGCAGTTCGTTCGCATGCCGCTCCTACAGCCAGGAGCGTTCTGATGCAGTTGGCTGAAGGTGTAATGGTTAAGGGCTCTGCCTCTGACACAGGAGACCAGGGTTCGAATCTCGGCTCTGCCTGTTCAGTAAGCCAGCACTAATTCAGTAGGAGACCTTTGGCAAGTCTCCCTTACACTGCTACTGCCAATAGAGCGCGCCCTAGTGGCTGCTGCTCTGCTCTGGCGCTTTGAGTCCGCAAGGAGAAAAGCGCAATATAAATGTTATTTGTCTTGTCTTCTGTATTCTACAATAGTGCTGCGCAGGTGTAGTACGCTCCCGGCAGCGGAGTGTGTGCATGCGCACTACATCCGACTGGCTCAAGTACCTGGACTCATAACAGGAGATCCAGGGGGCCGAGGAGGACAGTGAGGAACTCATTAGTCTCAAGAGGACTGGAGGAAGCCCCAGGTATGTATAAAACTTTAATTTCATCTGTCTCAGGTTTACTTTTGTTACACAGTAGTACTATACTCTACATATGCACTCCCCACAGAGCTGCATGGAATCCACTGAGAATGTTGTGCACATTGAACAAAGAGGTGTTGTCTATCACCCATAAACCTTGTTCAGATTGTGCATGAAGAATGTGTAATAGAGGAAGAATCCCCTCATTCTCCTGCAGAGTACCTGCACATCACTCTTACATGTACGCACAGTTACATTGCCTAGGGCCTGATAGATGTTCTTTGTTCCTGTCTGTACCTTCTACAACAGGGGTGCCCACACTTTTTTGGCCCGCTACTTTAAAGTTCGCCGGGGCCAGGAGATCTACCGACGTTTTAAATGCACCCGCAACCAACCCACCCCCCGGAAAAGTAGTTAGGTATAGGTCCGTTCAGTATAGGTTAGCTAGCTAGGTATATGTGCCCTTAGAATAGGTTAGCCAGGTATATGTGCCCTTAGAATAGGTTAGCCAGGTATATGTGCCCTTAGAATAGGTTAGCCAGGTATATGTGCCCTTAGAATAGGTTAGCCAGGTATATGTGCCCTTAGTATAGGATAGCCGGGTATATGTGCCCTTAGTATAGGATAGCCGGGTATATGTGCCCTTAGTATAGGATAGCCAGGTATATGTGCCCTTTGTATAGGTTAGCCAGGTATATGTGCCCTTAGTATAGGATAGCCGGGTATATGTGCCCTTTGTATAGGTTAGCCAGGTATATGTGCCCTTAGAATAGGTTAGCCAGGTATATGTGCCCTTTGTATAGGATAGCCGGGTATATGTGCCCTTTGTATAGGTTAGCCAGGTATATGTGCCCTTAGTATAGGATAGCCGGGTATATGTGCCCTTTGTATAGGTTAGCCAGGTATATGTGCCCTTTGTATAGGATAGCTGGGTATAGGAGCCCGCACGCAACTTACCTCCCTTCAGCTCCAGAGGTGGCCTCCTGGTCTTCACCCCCTCAGCCGCAGCTGCCTGCAGGGCAGATAAGGCATTTTGGCGGCTGAGGGAGGCTCCGGGGGGCTGCGTGTGCTCAGGAGGAAGTTTTGCTTCCAGCGCCACGCCCCCAGCCATGACAATGCGTCATGGCAGAGCCGCCCCTGGCCTCGGCCGCGCCTCTCTCCCCGCGAGATCAGCGGCCAGCAGCACAATCTGACAGGACGCGGCCAATAGCGTTCTAGAGCTGCTGGCCACACAATTAAATGGGACGCGATCTACCAATCAGGTGGTCGTGATCGACCGGTAGATTGCGATCGACCTATTGGGCAGCCCTGTTCTACAAGTACTCTTACCAAGGACTAGTTTTAGTCTATGACTAAAAGTATTAGAGGCAGAAGATCTGCCGGATAGAATAAATATGGCAGCCTCCATATCCCTCTCACTTCAGTTGTCTTTTAAAATTCCTAAGCGTTGGCAGTTAAGAGACGAATTTCATTTTACATACTTTCAATCAACAAGATTGTAATATGCAAATTAGAGGAGTTGGAGGAATTCTAACCTGAGGAGTCGGAGTCGGTGGACTCCACAGCCCTCGAAATTCCAGTGCACTGTGGGGATTTTTGCAGGTGGCGTAATTATTAGTGATGATCTCAAGGCCTTGTTCACATTAGTAATCGCTAGCGCAAGCCATTTAAAGCAATTTTCCCTGCGTTTTCTCAGTGATTGTCATTTTCAAAAGCGCTTTTGTAAGCGCTATTGTGTGTCGATTTGCGCTTTTCTTCCAGAATACAATCAGGAAGTGAACTCTTCTGACTGTATTCTAATGTACTGTGAGCAAAATCGTTCACCAAATCGCTTTTCCAAGCGCTTCGTGAATTTCCTAAACCTTGCGCAAATGCTCAGGAAATGCTGCAGGACCTGCGTTTGCGATCGGAAAGAAAGCTCATCGTTCATGTGAGAACACTCACATAGAGCAACATTGCATAAGCACTTTTAACCTCCCTGGCAGTAATCCTGAGTTACCCTCGGGCTAGCCGCCGGGAGCTCTATGCAGAGTATAGTGCACAGCGAGAGCTTTTACTCACCTCCCGGATGATCCAGACGTCCGTAGCCCTTCTTCCTGTCCTCTGAGGCTTTTGAATCACTCTGCTGAGATTGCCCTCATTGATCTTACCAAAGAGTTACAGCGCCACCCGGAGGACGTAGGTAAAATTGCAGCACTGGAGCCCAGGGAGGTGAGTAAGAGCAGGGGCTGCTGCTGGCACTAAATCGCTCATAGTGTGAACAACCCCTAATAGTAGATTTCGCTTACACATAATTTCACACAATATTATGATTGTAATAGCAAAATCATTTTTGCAAAAAATGATGGAAAATTTTGCATAATTACAAGTATATGTGTAATTTTCATAATTATGATTTTATTACAATTATTTCTGTAATAGTTCATTGGTAATTACACACACTTTCACATAGTTATGACCAATTTTAGTGTAATTATGTTTGATTACAATATATTTTTTCGCAATTACGATACATTACACGAAATTACAAGTAAACCTGAAATTACACACAAAATTATGATGCAATATTGCAAATTACGCCACAATTAAGTATGAGTTTCCCGAAAATTGTGAATTACAATTTTGCCTCCTAATTGCAAACTACGATGCTAAATTATGCATATGCAACATTTCGATTAATCATTAGTCATTATAAAAAGTCCCGTGGCCATGGTTGTCGGGAGAAGCTGAAGGCCACACTCAGCAGAGTGATAGAAAGAAGGGAATCCTTCTCTCGAATGGCTCCACCTTGACTCTCTACAGACCAAACTCACTCTAAGTGAGGACAGGTGTAGTGTGGCTGTATTTTCATTCGGTGATATTGTTTCGATGTCCATCTTTTTGCTTTGTGGATTTAAAAAATATTTTTCCTAATAAAATGTGTAATTTACCAAAATACGCCGACCAGTGTATAAGCCGAGGTACCCACCTTTCCCTCAGAAACCAGGAAAAGTGATTGACTCGTGTATAAGCCCCCTCACCAGTATAGCCCCCTCCACAGTAGCCAGATGTGCCCCAGTACAGTCATCCCCGCTCCTCATAGCCAAATGTACCCCAAGGATTATACAGCTGTGTTTAAAGATGCCACTAGATGGCATCATAGATATGAGACACAGTGATTGGCACACAGGAAGAATTCCCGATCATTGCACCACTGACACGTTGCTTGCACACTCCGCTCCACAAGCCAGGGGACACAGGTAGTCTAGCGCAGCCTACTCTGCACACCATGTTACAGGGGATGGGGGTTATATGGACACAGCAGGATGCAAGCTGGTAAGAGCAGGATCACTAGTGCACTATCCTTACGCTCCTCTGCCAGTAACAAAATCTACTCCACCATCCGTTCTGCTCCACTGACTCGCACATAAATCTACTCCACCATCCGTTCTGCTCCACTGACTCGCACATAAGTCGAGGGGGTAACTTTTCAGCACGTTTTGTGCTGAAAAATTAGGCTTATACGCAAGAATATACGTTAAAAATTATAACAATCTGAACACCCTTACCACATTCAATGTTTTTGAGGAAAAAACTTTTGTGAATGAGCATGTTCGGTATTTACTAATGTTTACAAAAAAATAACACGTTTAACCTACTTAGCGGTATGGACGAGCTCAGCGCCCGAGCCCTGCGCAGCCGGACCAATCAGTTCCGGCCAGTGCTAAGGGCTGGATCGCTCATCGCGGCCCTTCTTGTTACTTCTGATCGCCGGAGGCGACCAGAAGAATGCAGCAGGAGCGCCCTCTAGTGGGCTTTCATGCAGCCAACTTTCAGTTGGCTGCATGACATAGATTTTTTTAAATAAAAAAACAACCCTCCCGCAGCCGCCCTGGCGATCTTAATAGAACGCCCAGGTGGTTAAAGCAAACCTGAAGCGAAAATAAACGTATGAGATAATGAATTGTATGTGTGGTACAGCTAAGAAATAGAACATTAGTAGCAAAGAAAAAAAGTTTCATCTTGTTTTCCAGTACATGAAGAGTTAAAAAAAAAAGTTCAGTTATCTGTGCAAAAGAGCTTCTCCGAGCTACTCCACCCACTGGGTGAAGCACTTAAACAGCCAAGAAACGGTGAGAGACCACCCGAGATATGGTTATACTGCATGAAAGTTCAAAGGGTCATTGTTTCTGCTTTGTTTTATAGCTTAAATAACATAGTGTATAACTAGGACAGAATGATGCATTTTTTTTAACTAATAATACAAATATGAGACTCTGTTCTTTGCTACTAATTCTCTGTTCATTATCCGTACTACACATCCATTTCATTATATCATACGTTTTTTTTCGCTTCAGAATCACTTTAACATTTCCATATGCGGTAAAGCTTTTGTAAATTCAGCCCAATGAGCACTTAGGTAAGGTTAAAGGAATACTGTGGGGGAAAATTAGTTGAACTGACCCGGGGCTTCTAATGGTCCCCCGCAGGCATCATGTGCCCGCGCAGCCACTCACCGATGCTCCGGCCCCGCCTCTGGTTCACTTCTGGAATTTAAAGACTTTAAAGTCTGAAAACCACTGCACCTGCATTGCCGTGTTCATGCGCCCACTGCCGTCACCAGTGTATAGCACAAGCCCAGTATGGTCTGTGCCTGCGCAGTACGCTCCTGGTGACAGCAGCGGGAGCGAGGACACGGCAACGCAGGCGCAGTGGTTTTCAGACTTTAAAGTCTGAAATTCCAGAAGTGAACCGGAGGCTGGGCCGGAGCATCGGTGAGTGGCTGTGCGGGCACAGGATGTCTGCGGGGGATAATAAGAAGCCCCGGGTAAGTTCAACTCATTTTCACCTGAACCCCCTACAGTACTCCTTTAATTTTAAAGAAAGGATTTTACGCCAGTGTGACCCAAAGTTATGTGGCTGGCCGACATGTCTGTTGCCCATTGTCTACAGAGATTCTTGTAAATAAAACATCCAGGAGTGAACATACCGTACACCTTGGATCAAATGGGAGGGTTTGAATATTTAACCCTATCTTTAAAGTAGTCTCCTACAATCTGTTCTACATTATCTTATTAGTATATCCTAATCTCAAACACAGAATAAGGCACGACATTGTCTGACACTAGTACACTAGTATTTGCCAAATAAACGTCTTTTTGAGTTTTCAAAAAAGAAATCTGGAACACAATGGAAAGCTGGGATAAACTATGAAGGTCAACAGGGAGCTTGACAGCAATGGGGAGCTGGGACACTGGAACCAACTATGGGTGCACTAGAAAGCTGGTCTGAGACACATTAGCTGGGGTACTCTGGTTGGGACAATTATTATTTAATATTTACAGTATACAGCACGGACATCTTCCACAGCACTGTACAGAGTATATAGTCTTGTCAGAAACTGTCCCTCAGAGGAGTTCACAATAATCCCTACCATAGTCGTGAATAGTCTAGGGCCAATTTAGGGGGCAGCCTATTAACTTATCTGTATGTTTTTGCAACGTGGGAGGAAACCGGAGATCCCGAAGGAAACCCATGCAGACACAGGAAGAACATAAAGGATACAGAATCCAACCCTGAATTGTACACATGGCAGTGGCAGTACATAGAAAGACAAGGCATAGCACTCACAGGTGAGGTGATTAGTGTTGCAGCTGACCTCTGTGGATTTCTACAAAACATGCACTGTTGGTAGGCCTTGAGGACACTGCAGGGGACACTGGAGTACACTATAGAGGCACTGGATAGCTGGAACCCACTACAGGCACACTGGAAACCCAGGTTACATTATAGAGGGCATTGGGGAGTGGACAGTGGAAAACTAGGGCACATTATGGAGATACTGGGCAGGTGAGACACACTATAGGGGACACATTATAAGGACACTGGGAAGCTGTGTTACAACATGTGCACACTAAGATAGGGCATACTATGGAGGCATTGAAAAGCAAGTACCAGTGGCGTAGCTAAGGAGCTGAGGGCCCCGATGCAAGTTTTACAGTGGGGCCCCCCCAAGCACTCTATACATAATAGATACGGCGCACCAAAACCTGCCAATGGCAACTACAGTGTCAGAGGTGCAAGAAGGGGATGGGGAGCAGCTGTTAATGATTACCACTTTTCAATGCATCTATAGAAGTGATTATTATGAGCACAAGACCAATAGAGAGCTAATACTGTAGTTAAAGGGAGGGCCCTTTGGGGGCCCCTTTGGCCCAAGGGCCCCGATGCGGTCACTACCTCTGCACCCCCTATTGCTACGCCCCTGGCAAGTACACAGTAAGTGGGGCATGGAATGCCTGGACACATTATAGAGTGCATTGGGGAGGGGACAGTGGGAATATACAGCACACTACGGAGACACTGTGGTACACACATCAGGCACACATCTGGGACACAACATAAACACACAGAGGCTGGAACACACCATGGGTACACTGGAAAGTTGGGACACACTATGGAGGCATCAAAAATCTAGAACACACTATATGGACACTGGAAAGCTCAGACCCACCATGGACACACTATGGGCACACTGGGACACGTTATAGGCACACTGGGAAACACTATGGCCACTCTGGGAAGCCAGGACACACTATTAATACACCCTCTGTGCACACTGGAAAGCTGTGACAGCGTATGGGCACGCTGGAACGTGCTATGGGCACACCGGGAAGCTGGGACACAATATGGGCACACTGAGAAGCTCTGACACCTTTTAGAGGCAATAAAAAAAATCTGGGAATTTCAGATGCCTGCTATTGGTGTAAATTTGGGCACCGGGGCGCACAAAAATTAGTTTTTCCAGATTTTTCAGCGGGTTGGTGCAGGGGAACGACGGTTAAGGTTAGTTGTGGGGTGGGTGGTTAAGATTAGCCGTGGGGGGGTTAAGGATAACCGAAGAAGGTGGTTAAGGATAGCCGTGGGGGCGGGGGGGTGTCAAGGAGAACCGTGGTGGGGTATCATTAGGAGACACACACAGTGATATTTGAGAAGTGAAATGAAGTTTATTTGATTTACAGAAAGTGCGCAATAACTGTCTAAACAAAATTAGGCAGGTGCATAAATTTGGGCACCACAAAAAAAGAAATAAATTCAATATTTAGTAGATCCTCCTTTTGCAGAAATTACAGCTCCTAATCACTTCCTGTAGGTTCCAATGAGAGTCTGGATTCTGGTTGAAGGTATTTTGGACCATTCCGCTTTACAAAACATCTCTAGTTCATTCTGGTTTGATGACTTCCAAACATGGTCAGCTCTCTTTAAAGAGAATCTGTACTCTAATATTCTTACAATAAAAAGCATACCATTCTATTCATTATTTTCTCCTGTGCCCCTCTGTGCTGTTTCTGCCACTCTCTGCTGCAATCCTGGCTTGTAATTAACAGTTTTAGGCAGTGTTTACAAACAAACTAACCAGCTTCTAATAGGCTCAGCTAAGCATAGTGTGTGAGTCATTCAGAGTGTGCAGGGGGCCTGCAGAGGGTGTGTATCGCTTCTACCAATCACAAGCAGCCCTGCACATTCCACACAATCAAGCCTTAGCCCGACAAACAGGACAGAGGAAAGATACATTGATTTATTACAGAGACAGTGCAGTTAGGAAAGACTGCAGTAAGCCAGAGCAGATTAGAACAGGCATAGGAACTTATAGGATAGAAGAACTAAGGCTGAAAAATTTGTTACAGAGTCTCTTTAACCACTTGCCGACCGCCTACTTCATATTGGCGGCGGCAAAGTGGCAGCCCCAGGACCACGTAACGCAGAATGGCGTCAGGTCCTGGGGCACTCTTTGGCCGGGGATCGCGCGCTGGGATGCGCGCTCATCCGCCGGCAATAGGCTCCGCCCACCCGCGACGTCAACCCGCCGGCCAATCGGAAGCGCCGGCGGGTTGTTAACCCGACGATCGCCGGATAGGAAGCGTATAATACGCTTTGTAATGTTTACAAAGTGTATTATACAGGCTGCCTCCTGCCCTGGTGGTCCCAGTGTCCGAGGGACCACCAGGGCAGGCTGCAGCCACCCTAGTCTGCACCCAAACAAACTGATCTGCCCCCCCCGCCCACTGATCGCCCACAGCACCCCTCAGACCCCCCCCTGCCCACCCCCCAGACCCCTGTTTGCACCCAATCACCCCCCTAATAACCCATCAATCACTCCATGTCACTATCTGTCAACGCTATTTTTTTTTTATCTCCCCCCCTGCCCCCTGTGCCATCCTGATCACCCCCCCACCCCTCAGATTCTCCCCAGGACCCCCCCCCAGACCCCCTCCCCCTGTGTACTGTATGCATCTATCCCCCCTGATAACCTGTCAATCACCCATCAATCACCCCCTGTCACTGCCACCCAACAATCAGCCCCTAACCTGCCCCTTGCGGGCAATCTGATCACCCACCCACACCAATAGATCGCCCGCAGATCCGACATCAGATCACCTCCCAAATCCATTGTTTACATCTATTCTCTCCTCTAAACACCCACTAATTACCCATCAATCACCCCCTATCACCACCTGTCACTGTTACCTATCAGATCAGACCCTAATCTGCCCCTTGCGGGCACCCAATCACCCGCCCACACGCTCAGATTGCCCTCAGACCCCCCCTCCCCCCCTTATCAATTCACCAGTGCATTAATTAAATCTGTTCTTCCCTGTAATAACCCACTGATCACCTGTCAATCACCTATCACCCATCAATCACCCCCTGTCACCCCCTGTCACTGCCACCCATCAATCAGCCCCTAACCTGCCCCTTGCGGGCAATCTGATCACCCACCCACACCAATAGATCGCCCGCAGATCCGACATCAGATCACCTCCCAAATCCATTGTTTACATCTATTCTCTCCTCTAAACACCCACTAATTACCCATCAATCACCCACTATCACCACCTGTCACTTTTACCTATCAGATCAGACCCTAATCTGCCCCTTGCGGGCACCCAATCACCCGCCAACACGCTCAGATTGCCCTCTGACCCCCCCTTAGCAATTCGCCAGTGCATTAATTACATCTGTTCTTCCCTGTAATAACCCACTGATCACCTGTCAATCACCTGCCAATCACCTATCACCCATCAATCACCCCCTGTCACTGCCACCCATCAATCAGCCCCTAACCTGCCCCTTGCGGGCAATCTGATCACCCACCCACACCATCCGATCGCCTGCAGACCCGCAGTCAGATCACCTCCCAAGTGCATTGCATCTGTTCTCTCCTCTAAACACCCACTAATTACCCATCAATCACCCCCTGTCACTGCTACCCATCAGATTAGACCCCCATCTGCCCCTAGGGCACCCAATCACCCGCCCACACCCTCAGACCCCAGCCCTGATCACCTCGCCATTGCATTACTTGCATCTATTCCCCCCACTAATCACACCTTGAGACACCCATCAATCACCTCCTGTCACTACCTGTCACCCCCTAGCACACCTACCCATCAGATCAGGCCCTAATTTGCTCCGTGTGGGCTCCTGATCACTCGGCCAAACCCTCAGATCCCCCTCAGACCCCCTTCCGATCACCTCCCCAATGCATTGAGTGCATCTATTTTCCCCTCTAATCACCCCCTGAGAAGAGCTCTTCGTCTCTGGTTCTCTTTAACTCACACCACAGATTTTCAATTATATCAGGTCTGGGGACTGAGATGGCCATTCCAGAACGGTGTACTTGTTCCTCTGCATGAACGCCTTAGTGGATCTTGAGCAGTGTTTAGGGTCGTTGTCTTGTTGAAAGATCCAGCCCTGGCGCAGCTTCAGCTTTGTCACTGACTCCTGGACATTGGTCTCCAGAATCTGCTGATACTGAATGGAATCCATGCGTCCCTCAACTTGTCCCTGACAAGATTCCCAGTCCCTGCATTGGCCACACAGCCCCACAGCATGATGGAACCACCACCATATTTTACTGTAGGTAGCAGGTGTTTTTCTTGGAATGCTGTGTTCTTTTTCCTCCATGCAGAACGCCCCTTGTTATTGTTATTTATGCACCTGCCTAATTTTATTTAAACAACTATTGCACACTTTCTGTAAATCCAATAAACTTTATTTCACTTCTCAAATATCACTATGTGCGTCTCCAATATGATATATTTAACTGACATTTTTTATTGTAACAACCAACGATTTATACAGGAAAATCATGACGATTAACAAGCAGTGTTCTCCCCAGAATTTTTTTCCAGCCGGGTGGCATGAAAAAGTAGCCGGGTGGCAAGAAAAAGTAGCCGGGTGGGGCGTGATAACAGAATGCAGGGCCGGCGCTTCTCTGCATACAGCAGAGGAGAAGATGAGCCGATGACAGCCGGGTGGTCACCAAAACTAGCCGGGTGGAGCACCCGGCTAAAAGAGCCTGGGGAGAACACTGACAAGGTTGCCCAAACTTTCGCATCCCACAGTACATACCGCAGAAAAATGAAATTCACAATGAAAAAGTGCAAATTGTTTTATCGCTACAGATTTTTAATCTCCTAAAAGTACCTGGTGCTATTTTCACATCACATCAGATGTAGTATAGTATGACAGAGCAGTGTTGGCTGGTTTTTGGAATTTTTCTGCAAAGAAAAAAATGTATTTTTTACACATTTATTCCAAATTTTTATCAGACATTTGTTGAACTTTGTTCATTGTAAACACAATTCTACGGCACTCTTTTACCAAACTTCGCTCACAAAAAAAATGTGACTACCAATGGTGGTAATTTTTCAAACTATATACACTTCATTACCGCACAGGCAGGGGCATAACTAGAGGGGATTGCAGGGGAGCCTAGAGCTGTTTTGGGGCCCAACTACTCACCTTCCCTTCCTCTGATACAGGGGTCCATTCTTGCAATCAGGTGTTTTTGTGGCTACACATGTTATGGGTGTGAAGATCATGATGGCCACGCTTGTTGTAGGACCCTTGTGAGATGGGCCCCAAGGCCATGAAGGGCACCAACGGGAGGCAAGGGAAGGGGTGTGACCATTAGGGGACCCCATGAATTTTAGTTGGAAAGCGCGAACACACCTTAGACACACTGAGAAGCTGGTAGACGTTGGGCATGGTCCACAAAGCTTTTTCACCTTATCTATGTTACTTTTTTAAGCTCCTTAGGGCTGATTCACACGGGCGTTTTTGTGGCATTTAAGACGCAGCGTTTTTGGGATCTACCGCCGTCCCATTTAAGTGAATGGGAGCGTTTAGAGCTGGCTTTTGCAGGCTTTCATGAAAGCCTGGCGGTAGATCCCGGCGTTGCGTCTAGTCTCAAAAGCAACATGTTGCTTTCAGAGGCGGTAAACGCCAGGAGACAATAGCAGAGACCAGAACTGCTAGCCTCAAACGCTTCCCAAAAAGCCTTCAAAAGCTAGCGTCTAAACGCTGGCGTTTGAACGTGGCGCCGAGCGAAACCGTGTGAACCAGCCCTAAGTGCACCAGAGACCTCTAAAGTAAAGATTTGATACTTACTTGGGGCTTCCTCCAGCCCCATAAACCCGTCTGAGTCCCTCGCCGTCCTCCTGCAGTCTGCCATTGAGCCGTGATCAGCCCCGGTAACTGGCTTAGTCTGGGCTTTCTGCGCATGCGCAGTAGACCCGTACTGACGCGACTGAGCAAGTTACCGGAGCTGATTGCGGCTAAACAGCAGACTGCGGGAGGATGACGTGTGACTCAGACGGGTTTATGGGGCGGGAGGAAGACCTCTAAATCTTTACTTGAGGTCTCTGGTGCACTTTAAGAGCAAAAATACAATATAATTACAGTAAGCAAAATAATATTAAAATTAAGTTTAATCAGGAACCACTTACTTTGAGTGATGTTTTTGCTTGTAAATGTGCTGAAAGGTTATTTATATCAATTAGGTGATAAATAAGTCATTCATGAGAAATTTTGTGAATAGAGCCCATTATAAGGGTTATTGATCCACTACAGATTTTGGGCATATAAACATTATGTAGAGCAGTTGGAGCACTGGGAAATGGATAGTGGAATACTAGGGCACACACACTATGGAGAAGCTGAGGAGATAAGACATCAGGAATGTAGAGGGCGCTGGAATGTTGCCACTTTCATCACACCCACCGTATCTTCTTCCATCGCATTTGCTTACGCCCTTACATCATTCAGCATTGCATACACCACTGACTGACTGTACTGCGCAATATTCTATCGTGCCTCCTCCTCCTCCTCCAGCTCTTCTCAGCATTCCCACATAGGAACCTTTCCCGCCCTCTCCCATACCACGCCCTCTGCTCTCTCCGATTGGTGCAGATCATTGATGGACAGAGCAGAGGTAGTGGGCAGTTCTCGACGGGCGTTGATCGAATCAGATCTAGGGGCGTGTCTGTAACCAGGAAGTGTGCGCTGCTGGTGGAACAGGAGCAGCAGGACGCGAGGAAGAGGGGTGAACATCATGAGTTCCCCGGTAAGTGGCCCTCTGTTGTACTGTGTAACTTTGTTTTCAGTTTAGCATACGCATATTAGAGCTACAAGTGCCAGCGTGCCCTGCTGACTGCCTGTGGGGGCATCACCCCCCCCCCCCCCCCTGACTTACTCATTTCAGCTTCATTATTATTATGTTATCATAGATGTATAGAACGTTTCCACATTTTACTTGTAATGTCAAGATCTGATGGTTTGTTGTCCTCCGCTTAAGGTGGCTACTAACGGTCCAATTTCTAGCGAAAAATCTGTCGAGCGACCAGAAATTCTGATCGGATTGGTTGTAAATAATCTCCATTGATGGACACAATCGATTACGAACGATTTAAAAATAATTGTACGATTTTGGTCAAACCAAAATTTGGATTTTCTTGTTGGTTGTGATAGATCGGAAGCAAAGATTGGTTAGTTGGTGATGTAGTGAACGATTTTTCTTCCGATCAGAATTATCTGATCGCTCGAACGATTTTTCGCATGAAATTGGATCGTTAGTGGCCACCTTTAGGGCCCTTTTCCACCAGCGCAAATCGCAAAACCGCAAACCGCTAGCGATTTTACAATCGCTACGGTTTGCTTTTTAACATAGGAATCGCGGTAGGTCATTTCCACTACCGCGATTCGCTTTTGTTGGGAACGCGAACGCGCGGCGGAGCGATAATTGCCGCGATTTTGCTATGCAGTGCATAGCATAGCAAAATCGCGGCCGCAAACGGGGGAATCGCCGGTTTTGCGATTCAGCAATCGCTAGCGTTCAGCATGAACGCTAGCGATTGCAGGTGGAAAAGGGCCCTTACAGTCTGAAGGTGGCCACTAACTGCACTAAATCGTTTGAGCGATCAGAAATTCTGATTGTATTGGTTGTAAACAATCTCCATTGATGGGCACAATACATTACAAACGATTAAAAAATAATGATTGTATTTTGGTCAAACCAAAATTTTGGTTTTCTTGTTGATTGTAATAGGAAGCAAAGATTGGTTCTCTGGTGGCGTAGTGAATGATTTTTGTTCTGATCATAATTATCTGATTGCTTGAACGATTTTTCACTAGAAACGGGATCTTTAGCGACCACCTTAATGGTGCCTGTACACAACGATAATGGCTAGATTTGACCAAGAGAAATCTCCCTCTGATTGGAGAAAGATCTATTGGCTAACCATACACTGCAGGCTGATTCCTGATGATTTCAGCAAATCTTTCAGGAATCTGCTTCATGACGCCACCTCTGCTGCTGTCCCCCTAATTGTTTTATGTGCCGCCCAGAGAGCCCATGCCATTTATACTTTACCTTTCTGCTGTTCTCAAGTGTCGTCCGTTCTGTATTGGTGACTACCGGCGTATTGCGCGTGGGGCACGTGTGGCGGCACACACGCGCCCCACATGTATTATGCCGGTAGTCAAGTGGGGTGCCAATGCAGAGGCACGGCAGACACTTGGAACAGTGTGATAGATAAAGTATAAATTCACGGGCTCCAAGGGGGCACATAAAACATTTGGGGATACAGCGGCCTGGAGTTTCTCATTGCGTTCGTCCACAATTAACACCACACACCCGATCGATCACGCCGGTTGAGATTTCCCGGCATGTTCATTTCGCGCGATACATTTGACCAATTTTGGTTGAATAGTTGAATATTAGGCATGCTCCGGGCAGCACTGATTTTCATTTGATAATAATCATCAAATCGGGTGGTCGATTAGCCGCCAAATCGACAAATGTATGGCCATATTAACACCCTACTACAATCTGTGATTAATTTTGGTGAGAAGCCATTTAGCCCATCAGTATACTTTTAGGTTTTGGGCATACATTTACACAAAAACAAGGAATCTTCTGGATAGTCTGGAGGCTTCTTCTGCCTACATCAAGCCAATTTCAGTGCTAGGACCTTCTGAACCTATTCGGGGAGGGCTTGACCAATAGGTTCGAGAGGCCGCACTCCCGTCTGTGAATGTGTGGCCACGCTGCAAGTGCAACACTGCCTGCTCAGGAGCTTGGAGCTGCTGGTGCACTGCTTTTTCCTCTGTGCGTGAGTGGCTCTGTGCTACTGCGCAGGTGTGGGGCATCAGTGAACCTGCGCAGTGCTGCCACGCTTGTTCACAAACAAGAGTGCAGCTGCAAAGAAGAGGAGGGACCTGGTGATCAGCAGTGGGCTCAAAAAGGACTGGAGAGGCCTCTGGGGGATCCACAGGCTTCCCTCTACTGAACAAAGTATCTAACGTTTTATTTTTTAAGGCTACTTGTAATTAAAAGAAAAAAATGGCCCAAATGGGTATGTACCTAGGTAGCGGGAAGCCTCTGGATAATCCAGAGTTTCCCCAGTCTTCCTCCTCCTCCATTCCATTTCTGAGACACCCCCCCCCCCCTGCAACAACAAGGGCTTGTCAACGGAATTCACTCGCACTACACAGGCGTCAGGACAATAGCAAGGAGCTTAACGGGCTTGGCTTCTTCCGCCAAGCATTAGTGACACCTCCGTGCCCATCGTTTCAGGCTCGGTTCCCACTTGACCAGATGCAAAATGGACACGGGAAGTACATAAACATTTTGCGTGTTCCAGGCGTCTGAAGCAGTCGCCGCTCACGTGTTCCGCTGCTGCTTGGTGCCACTCTTTCCCTCTATATTAACCATGGAGGCCAGCAGGAGCATGGGGCTCTCCATAGGCTGCATTAGGCCAGTTCTCCCTAGCAACAGGGAGAATTTTCATTGGTCCACCTTGAACTCTGTTGCTGAGGATTCCCATTAGTCTTTTGCAGCCCAGTGGGGATTCCCATGCTTCTTCTCTGTGTACAGGGAGCAGTGGGCAGCGAGACGTAGCACGGAGCAGACGCATCCGCCTCCCTGGGACTATCGCGGACTGCACAGACGTGTGGTCCACTTACTGCAACAGATCCTGCAGATCCATTGCAGATTGACAAATGTGAACAGCTCCTATTTATAAAATAGGAGCTGTTCCCTGTCCATTTAGCAATGAACAGAGAATGGACAAAAAAATGTCTGGTCTCTGCTCACGTGGGAACAGAGTATCAATTCAGCTCTTCCTTACTCCTTGAGCAGCCTTGGGAGCTACTCGCCTCCTAGAGTAGTTCTGAAGATAAGCGCATCAGTTCTGTGCACAGTATGGATGTGCTCTTCTTTGGAACTTCCTGGGGACACAAGTCGTTCCAAAGGTTGTCCAAGGAGTACCGAAGATCTATTCCTTCACTGCTAGCTTCACATGCAATTTTGTTTTAAAGTTTTTATTGCTTTGTTTTACAACAGTGTAACATGACAACCCTAATTAATGTTATCATCAAATATCCTCATATACATTAGTCACGGGTAATAACAATATAACACCTATGAACGTAAATAATAATTGAAACAATGCTGCCAATGTGAGCTTAGTTTTTTGCTCCGGAGGACTATAGCCTACTTTCTGGAGCATATATTAACTTGGATAGGTAAACTGGTCCAGTGGAACAAAGGACCAGAAAGTCATAAGACCTTGGTGATATGCCGTTTGCAGAATACCTAGAGGAGGTGGGTCGAATCTGTTAATAGAGAGGAGGAAGGAGTGAAAGGTTAGAAGCGAAGATAGGGAGTCCATCTCACAGCCTCATTATCAAAGTGCCATCCAATGAGGGGTGTTCCAGTTTAAGCCAGGGATCCCAAATTTACTCAATCTTCTTATGGGTGTCCTTCAGGATGCTGGTCAGTTTTTCATTGATCATTAAGGAATTTATCCTAGATTTGACTTCCCCGAAATTAACCAAGGGTTTTTACCAGCTTCTTGCATGGTCATAGTAGCTACCGAGAAGACCACAGTGGCCAGTTTGTTCGGTGTTTCTGTTAGTATCTCTATTTTCTCGTGTAACAGTGCTTGCCAGGTATCTTTAGCAATTGTTTTGCGAAAAAGGGAAGGTAGCAATTTGTGTACCTGATTCCAATACCTGATGTGGCGAGAACAAGTCCACCAATTGTGTAGCATATCGCCTATTACCATACAGCCTCTAAAGCAGAAGGGGTTGGATGTGGGGAAAGGAATAGACTGTAGAAATGAGTCCCCGGGTGTTGGGGCAGGGAAAGCAGTTGTTTCTTCACATGCAATTTTGATTGGCCAATCACTGACCAATTTGACCCCCTCCCATGTAGTATGAAGGGGCAACAAATGTTGAATACTATGAACACATTGTGTAAGTATACACTCATGCTACATGGCAGTGATAAAAATGGTCAATCCTTGGCTAGTAAAAATTGAATGTGTGTACCAGACTTGGATGTGTTTACCAGGTACGTACCTTTTACGGATGTCACCTGCCGGGGATCAGGACCTGATCTCCTTGGGCAACATCGCTGGGGCAGGCTGCACACACGCGAAGCTGATGACGCGCTGTATTGCTGTGCGGGGGGGAGATGGAGGGACGACAAGCGGGCAAAAGATCCGCTGTGCAGATCACTTATGGGTCGGGGGCTGCTGTACACACGCCTGATTATAAGCTGCGGCAATCAATTTCAGCCGACTTAAGTCAGGCGTGTGTACGGGCCTTGAGCGTTATCTTTCGGCTACACAACTTTATCTTCCAGCTATCTGCTGTGCCTCTGAAAAGTCCTTGGAACATCTGATTGTATACACATGCAGGGACCGGGACTCAATGCCTTGGGCGACAATGCCTTGGGGGGAGGGGCAGCTGCATGCTGCACTACGGAGAGGCTTCCAGAAGGAGGGGAACACTAGGCTTGGCCAAGATGAAATGGCACTCTGGATCTATTGCTGTTGCAGCGGGGAAGCTGTTTTTCATATTGGAGTGGAAACTGCGGCCCATGAGCCATGCCTTTTGAATCCAGCCCGCCGATAGCGTGCGGGATTACTCTCCTCTCTCCCTGCAGAGTTGCAAGCGATACATATTGATGGGTTTAACTCGCCCGATCGCAGCTTCCAGCCAGTCTCCATGACTACAGCGACATCATGTGACCTGCTGTCAATACTTGCCAACGTGTCGCTTAATGCCACTGTGGCCATGAAGATCGGTGCTGTAAGATGCGATTGGCTGAGTTAAATCTATCAACACAGAAACTTTCTGCAAGCAGGGAGGAGAAGAGAGTAGAGGAATGTGAAAAACTTTGCCCACCCCTGCACTTGATTTTGTGCAGACAGCCCCACCTCTGCAGAGAACACTCTAGCCTGTGTATCAGCCTTTAGTAACAATTGTTGTAAGTTGTAATTTTCCTAACTCCTTTCATTTATTTTGTACATGTTCAGTGTAAACTGCCCCATGGCCACAGCCATCAGCATAGCCACATCCATTCAGGAGGCCAACACGGCAGACCCAGGCAAAATGAAGAGGCAACCGACTCAAAACCAGTGGAGGATTACAGCAGCTGGGATGTTGTCAAGGCCACACAGTAAGTATAAGGGGAACTTAGTGGGAAGGGATTGAGGATGCGTTACTTGTAGTGTTCCTGAGATATAAATCATTAAGTCAGCCATCGTGTAGGCTAAATTAACCTTTTGCGGACCGGGCAGATCTGGCTTTTTTTAAGATCTGAGCCGTCCGTGCCCGTTTAAGCCATGTGATTGCTGGGATTGGCTCACAGCAATCATGAGCTCAGGAGCCAATGAAATTGTCCAAGACACGAAAGCTCTGCTGTTGTCAGCGTGACAGCAGAGCGAGCGGGTGCATTGACACGGACAACGGCGGGCACAGTGAAAGCACGCAGCGGCGGGGATGAGTGAGATCTATGCCCTGGCAGGAATAACAGCTCCCAAACACGGCATAGATTTCAATCATCAAGGTCCGGAAGTGGTTAATGAATAACTAGGGGAAATAAGGGAATGAATAAAATTGCTTATTTTTAAAGGACAACCGAGGTGACACGTGACATGATGAGATAGACATGTGTATGTAGAGTGCCCAGCACACAAATAACTAGGCTGTGTACCTTTTTTTTAATTTTGTATTTTTTTTTTCTCTGACTGAAATAGTTAAAAATGAGGTATGCAAGTGTCAGTTTCTGTCTGGGTCAGGACTGGGTCAGACTATAGTATAACCCTCGCTGATAAAGAATTACAGCCATAAAACACTTACCAGTCAATAAATGGCTTCTGAAAGCAGAAAAGAGATAAAAAGGGTCAGTCGTTCATAGATTTGAGCTCTGGCATACATCAGTGAAGGTGTCATTGAGCAAAGACAATGAAACAAATAAAAACTTAGAAACCAAATTTGAATATAAAATAAAACTGGGGTATCTAAAGTGATTTTTAGGAGGCAGAGGATAGATACAATTGTTTTTCTCATCAGTTTATTTTCACCTTCGGATGTCCTTTAACAATATACAATATTAATTTATACATTATTTAGTCAGTGGTTACCCATTGTAAAATCTTTCCTCGCTCCAAATTTATCACATTTATTCTGAAATTTATCACAGGTGGTGGCAACTTTAATCCTGTCAGGTTATCTCTGCGGAATGTTTGTTTACGGAGAGTTCTAAAGCCAGTGAAATTAATGCCTGGTCTCCCAGAATGCTCTTGGAGAATAATTCTGCATTGCTAAGTATAACTGTCAGGGCTGGATACTAGCATACAGCTATACATAGATATAGGAAATGTTTCTGATGCTGAAACCAGGATAATTACCTTTTTAAAAATGGGTTTCCTGAATAATTTACTACATTCTGCTATATGTCACTACATGCTTCCTGCGTTCCGTTAGATGTGCATGCATTCCATTATGCCTGGTACACACAGTGAGATTTTCTGGCAGATTTACTGCCAGACCGATTATTTCCAACATGTTCGATCTGATTTCCATTTGATTTTTCCATAAAAGTTAACGGAAAATAGATCAGAAATCAGATCAGACATGTTGGAAATAATTGATCTGGCAGTAAATCTCATTGTCTGTACCAGGCATAAGAGGGCTCTCTTCTGTGTATCACTATACAGATATACGCATCTAAAGGGATACAGGAAAGCCTCTTTGAGGCCTAGTGCACACCGGAGCGTTTCCGCTGCGTTTTGCGATCTGCTTGCGGGTGCGGATCCGCTAGGGTAATGTATTTCAATGGGCTGGTGCACACCAGAGCGGGAGGTGTTTTGCAGAAACGCATACTCCCGGGCTGCTGCAGATTTTGGATTGCGGATGCGTTTCTGCCTCAATGTTAAGTATAGGAAAACCGCAAACCGCTCTGAAAAACGGCACTTCAGAGCTGTTTTGCAGGCGTTTTTTGTTACGGTAGCTGTTCAGTAACGGCTTTACTGTAACAATACATGAAATGTACTATACCAAAACCGCTACACAAAACCGCAAAACGCTAGCTGAAACGCTGCAGAAAAATAAGAAAAAGCGTTTCAAAATCTGCTAGCATTTTGCGGATCTGCTAGCGGGTTTTGGTGTGCACCAGGCCAGAATGCTTATTTCTCCTGCTCTGTGGATCTCATGGGACATGGGCCTGGCATTGCATTGCATCAAATGGGGAGAGTAGCAGGAGGAGGAAGAGGCTCTTGCTATTGGCTGTCTGCTTTGTCTGTAACTTTGCATGCTGATTGTTAGTTACCAACAGCTCCAGGGTGGTCTCATAGAGTACCCTAGCCAAAGCTTGGGTACAAAATCAGATACTTATCTTAAGAGAGGGAACCCTCGGGATCCTATGAAGGTTTCCCTCATGATTCTGTTGTATCCTGTTGAGGAGCGCGGCCCCCCAAAAGTTTAGCAACAAGGCATTGTGGCTAATCACATCGGGGCTGCGAAGCTCCCCTTTCTGTATTATGGCTGCGCTATAGCCAACTGAGCCCACCCATGCATGCGCAGTAAGCCAGGGTCGCGGGTTCTGTGCAAGTGCGCATGCGCGGGTGGGCTCACACAGCTTCTGCGCGGCCATAATTTAGGAAGAGGAGCTGCGCGGCTCTGATGTGGGGGGCTTCAGAAGAGTGAAGGAAGCCTCAATAAGATCCTGAGGCTTCCCTCTCTTAAGGGTAAGTATCTCACTTTGAACCCGAGGGGAAAAGAGGACTTATGCTGCATACACACTTGAGATAAAAGTCTTTGGAAAATGAAAGATCACAGACCAATCTTACCCCCTTTCATGTAGTATGAGAGCCATACTCTACACAGTCTATTCTATGGAGCTGAACTCCCCATCAGACAGAAATCTTTGCAAGATGCTGCACACACAGATGCTGTACAGACACAAAAGATCAGTATCTGCAAAAGATCTGTTCCTGCCAAAAATCCATTCCTGCAAATTGCAATGATAGTCTATGAGATCTGCAGATCAGCATACACACATGATTTAACTGACATTCATCTGCAGATCAGATCCACCAGGATGGATTTTCAGATCTGCAGATCTGCAGATGAATGTCAGTTAAATCATGTGTGTATGATGATCTGCAGATCTCATAGACTATCATTGCAATTTGCAGGAATGGATTTTTGGCAGGAACAGATCTTTCGCAGATACTGATCTTTTGTGTCTGTACACCATCTGTGTGTGCAGCAGGCTGCAGAGATTTTTTCCTGATGTGGAGTTCAGCTCCATAGAAAAGACTGAGTAGAGTATGGCTCTTATACTACATGAAGGGTGGTAAGATTGGTCTGTGATCTTTCATTTTCCAAAGACTATGGTCTGATGTCTGTATGTGGCCATAGTCTATGAGATCTGCAGATCATCATACACACCTTGTTTAACTGACATTCATCTGCAGATCAGATCCACCAGAATGGATTTTCAGATCTGCAGATGATTGCCAGATATGCAGATGAAGTCTGTTAAACAAGGTGTGTATGAGGATCTGCAGATCTCATAGACTATGAATGCAATTTGCAGGAATGGATCTTTTGCAGGAACAGATCTTTTGCAGATAATGATCTTTTGAATGTCTACAGCATCTTTGTGTGCAGCATCTTGCAAAGATTTTATTTGATGGGGAGTGCAGCTCCATGGAATAGACTGTGTAGGTATGGCTCTCGTACTACATGGAAGGGGGTAAAATTGGTCTGTGATCTTTCAATTTTCCAAAGACTTTTATCTCAAGTGTGTATGAAGCATTAGCAGGGGGGAGGGAAACAGTTTAATTACAACTATTCAAGGCACCTAGGGGGATCATTCTCACTACACTACCAATGGAGAGCTAATCCTGCAGCGAAAGGAGGGACTAGGTGGGGGCACGTCTTGTCCTGGGGCAATCCCATTCTCTGTACCCCCTATTGCTGCTCCACTCCTTGGGTGTATGTGAAAATGAATTTAATTTATCGTGAAAAAAAGACTCTTGCTCATCTCTTTATATTGAATTCATGTGACGAGGAGGTGTACAACTGGATCTATAATTATTTTAGTATTTATATTGCGCCGGCATCATCCACAGCGATGTACAGAGTATATAGTCTTGAGCTTGCAATCTAATCTCTACCGTAGTCATGTCTATGTATACATCGTGTAGTTTTAGTTGGTTGATACTGCTGGTTAGCTGACTTTCTCTACTGTACTTAAACAGTGATCATTGCACATCTGTATGAAATTTTAGGTCTTTGTCCTCTTAAAGTAAACCAGAGATCACGATATGTACAGATTTGATACTTACCCGGGGCTTTCACAAGCCCCATAAACACGTGTGAGTCCCACGCTGGCCTCCGCGGTCTGCTGCTCAGCCGCAATCTGCCCCGTTAATTGCTCAGCTGCAAGGGGCTGGAGGAAGCCCTGAATAAGTAAAGCGGGGGGAGGGAGTATTTTGCTTGATGATTTAAAGATCTGCTGTGCCGGATTTTTAAAGAGACTATACAGCTAAAATTATACATTATATGGTTCCCCTTCTGGCAAAAAGCTATATTGACTTGCTGTGTCTTTAGCTTTCAAATCTCCCCCCTGATCCCTGGAAGCCGGTGCGTAGCCCCATCCCCTTGCAGCAAAACAGTGTTCTCTGTGTCAGAGATACAGAGTACCACAGCGCATGACTGCAAGGAAGCGGGGTTATGCGCTGGCTTCTGGGGCTCAGTGAGGGGGAGATTTAAAGATTAAAGACCCGGCAAGTCAATATAGCTTCTTACCAGAAGGGGATCCATGTCATGTATAGTCTCCTTAAAGGAATACTGTAGGGGGGTCGGAAGAAAATGAGTTGAACTTACCCGGGGCTTCTAATGGTCCCCCGCAGACATCCTGTGCCCGTGCAGCCACTCACCTTTGCTCCGGCCCCACCTCCGGTTCACTTCTGGAATTTCAGACTTTAAAGTCTAAAAACCACTGCGCCTGCGGTGCCGTGTTCTCGCTCCCGTTGATGTCACCAGGAGCGTACTGCGCAGGGTGGGGCCAAAGCATCGGTGAGTGGCTGTGCGGGCACAGGAGTCGATGGTGTGGTGGCCATCGACTGGCCAGTCAGATGAAATCGATACTTAGCCGCGGCGGAGGATCATAAGTACCGGCGTGGGCACAGAGGGCAAGATTTATCAAGAGTGTCTGAGACAAAATATTAGTAGGTTTTTAGAAATCCATGCAGAACTGTCTTAAGAAATCATTAGATTGTGCAGATTCCTTCTTAAACTGTTAGGAATCGGAGGCGTTAGGAAGGTCTCTCAGACAGTGCAGTGTGTGAGGGGAATTGCTGTTACTGAGGTAACCAACACACCTGCTGTATTGATAGCAGCAGGCTCTGTGAGGAATTCAGCAGGGGGGAGGAGCACCTCACAAATCATGTCTAGCCTGCACTCTGCAATCATGTCTAGCCTGCAGTTCTGCATCTGTAGATCTGCTCTCAAGCACTTCTCTTAACTGTAGTGCAGCTCTAGAAATTCATGCTAAACTGCCACTATTACCTAGGATTTAAGAAGGTTCTTATCATGCAGAACTGTTCTCCCTGCTGGTTAGAACAGATTAAGAAGAAAAAACTGTCGGTAATGTGTTGATAAATCTCCCCCAACGAGACTGCAGGGAGCCAGTAGAAGCCCCAGATAAGTAAAAGTGCCTCGTTTTTACTAGATTTTAGGTTCCCTTTAAAGGAATACTGTAGGTGGGTCGGGGGGGGGGGGGGAATGAGTTGAACTTCTAATGGTCCCCCGCAGACATCCTGTGCCCGCGCAGTCACTCACAGATGCTCCAGCCCCGCCTCCAGTTCACTTCTGGAATTTCAGACTTTAAAGTCTGAAAACCACTGAGCCTGCATTGCTTCCGCTGATGTCACCAAGAGTGTGTTGTACAGGCCCAGTATGGTCTGTGCCTACGCAGTATGCTCCTGGTGACATCTGCGGGAGCGAGGACATAGCAACGCAGGCGCAGTGGTTTTCAGACTTTAAAGTCTGAAATTCCAGAAGTGAACCGGAGGCGGGGCCAGAGCATCGGTCAGTGGCTGCGCAGGCACAGGATGTCTGCGGGGGACCATTAGAAGCCCCGGGTAAGTTCAACTCATTTTCCCCCGAAACCCCCCTCCCCCCCACAGTATGTGAGGGTAAACCTATACACACACTAGATTGTCAGTTGAAACATCCCCTAATGGCTGCGTTCTTATTGCTGTACCCAGGTTTATACAGTGGTGTGATCAGTATTCTCAGTATTCTTCTGTGTACACATTACTGTTTACTTTGCAGTATTAGCAGGGCATGTGTTCTTTCACAGGCTGCCATTCCCTGTGCTAGTACAATACATGTGCACTTCCTGGTCTCAATTATGCACTCAATGGGAACATCAGCTGTTTAAATGATTGTTTTCAACAATAAACAAGACCTGGTAGGCTTGGAGTTGTTGGTTGCTCTGTGCGACCTGGAGCCATGCTTTCCACAACACAAATAAAGTGGATCTCCATTGAACTGAAAAATGGCAAGGTTTTAAAGGCAAATTCCACATTTGTTTTAAAAATGGCCATACACATAGACAATACACTGAAGTAGGGTAGAGAGAAGATAGATGGGCACCAGGTGCTTCCAACAGACTGACACTATGGATAGCCTACCACTGATGGTCGTGCTCACGTTCCACACATATGTAACATCCAGTAAGACAGCCGGAGCACCAACTCATGCAATTTGGGTTTTTAGCGCGGCCACGACCGCTTCCGGGGTATTCCCCGCCCCCTTCCGGGGTCGCTTACCGCACAGACTAATCGGCGCTCAGGAAGGTCAACCTATCCGGCGCTGCGCTGGAACAGATGCTGCGAGTGCGTCCCTGGTTACACTGTAACCAAGATAGCGTAGGCAGTGGGGGCTTGGTTCTGTAAAAGAGAAACACAAGAAGAAGAATACCCCGGAAGCGTTCGTGGCCGCGCTAATGGCGGCGAGGAACTGCTAGCGGCGTTTAGACCTGGGGAGTGGTAAGTGTTTATGTTTATCCTATATAAATGTATGCATTACTGTTGCACTTTTGATACTTCTGGTCTCTGAAGAAGCGGCAGTTGCCGTGAAACGGCTGTAAGGCCGGTATCTCTCTCTCCCTATCACCTTTGCTGGATTGCCTGTATGCCTATGTGACTGCCATTAAACCCAAATTGCATGAGTTGGTGCTCCGGCTGTCTTTCTTACTGGATGTTACATAAACAATACATGTCAAACTCTGGCCTGCGGACCTGATTATGACCCGCAGAGCCATCAAAGTTGGCCCACCAGTGGTCTTCCACTTTGCATTATGTTTGGCCCACTCTAGACCACCAGGAAAGCTATATTGGACATGAAGCCCTAGAACACCAGGGAAGCCATATCAGGGGTGGGAGGGGAAAAGCATAAGACACCAGGGAACTGTAAAGGGAGGGAAGGGGCCATTAGATTCCAGGGAACTGTATGGGGTAGTGAGTGGGCCACTAGATACCAGGGAACTATATAGGGTGAAGGAGGACCACTAAACTCCAGGGAACTGTATAGGGGAGGGAGGATGCACTAGACACCAGGGAACTGTATAGAGGAGTGAGGGTGCTGGAGCACTTCTGCTCTGTACAGCCTAGCGCATATCACAATCTAGTCTACTATAATTATTCTCATTATTCCCTGTAATATACAGTACATGTATGGGCACTTCCTACTTACAAACGGGTTCTATTCTGGGAGGTTGAATTCATTTATAAGTCGAGCCATGTGTTGTACTCTGTTAAGTAGATAAACTTTTGGCCTACTCTGGATTTGGACAAATAGTAAAAACCTTTTTTTGGTTTTGTTTTCAATGTGTTTTTATTTAATGTACTTACAACAGTTTATAGAATACTGTAACATGTAACAACAATATGCCATAACAAAAACTGTACTGATGTGTGTACATAAAGACCCCTTTGTTTGTATGCAAGAAACGTTGGTACTCAAGTCATTTCTTAGTAGGGGATTGTCTGTATATTTTTATCAGCCGGAGTGGATATTCCTTTTAAAGTGGGATTCTGCAGAAGTTTTGAATAAAGTGGGGGAGGGGTCAAGAGCACCTGTCAATGTGTTTACTTTTCCCCTTTTTGCTTTTCCAGTTTTTGTACTCTTTGTTGTTGTTCTCTTCCTTTTCATACCATGTCACTGAATACAGGAATTCAGAATATTTCTCTAACGCCAGTGATTGCGTTTCTTATTTCATCAGAGAAGCGTAGGAGGGGTGAATCCTCTTACATGTTCTCTTTGTTGTAATGCTAGTCATAAGCCACATACACGTGCTGGATTGAACTTGGCCAAGACAACTTATAACGAGTACATATTATTTTGGCGCCGCTCAGTTCGTCGCAGACAGAGCCGAATGACTGCTCTCCCTTCTGCCGCTAAACTCGGAGGCGGCATTCAATACTATTCCCTCCAAGTTGTAGAAACTCGGAGGGAGTTGTAATTCGGGGTCCAGCAGCCGCCAGAGCCCTGAATTATCGCTACACAGGGTGCGCTGCATAGCATTGCTGCTATTACGGTGCCCATCGATGCGCGCCGAGATAACCTGCTTCACTTATAACGACTGCCTCTGGCGAGAATCTAGCGTGTGTACAGTGGCCCTGATTAGCAGCTGCCACTGTGCCACCAGCAGTAACAGCCACTCATTAGCAGCCACCATTGTGCCACCAGCAGGAACAGCCACTCATTAGCAGCCACCATCATTGTGCCACCAGCAGGAACAGCCACTCATTAGCAGCCGTCACTGTGCCAGCAGCAATAACTGCCACTCATTAGCAGCCGCCACCGTGCCAGCAGCAGTAACAGCCACTCATTAGCAGCCACCACTGTGCCAGCAACAGTAACAGCTACTCATTAGCAGCCGCCACTATGCCACCAGCAGTAACAGCCACTCATTAGCAGCTGCCACTGTGCCACCAGCAGGAACAGCCACTCATTACCAGCCGCCACTGTGCCAGCAGCAATAACAGCCACTCATTAGCATCTGCCACTGTGCCACCAGCAGGAACAGCCACTCATTAGCAGCCACCACTGTGCCACCAGTAGGAACAGCACTCATTAGCAGCTGCCACTGTCCCACCAGCAGTAACAGCCACTCATTAGCAGCTGCCACTGTCCCACCAGCAGTAACAGCCACTCATTAGCAGCCACCACTATGCCAGCAGCAGTAACAGCCACTCATTAGCAGCCACCAGCAGGAACTGCCACTTGTTAGCAGCCACCACTGTGCCACCAGCAGGAACAGCCACTCATTAGCAGCCACCACTGTGCTACCAGTAGGAACAGTCACTCATTAGCAGCTGCCACTGTGCCACCAGCAGGAACAGCCACTCATTACCAGCCGCCACTGTGCCAGCAGCAATTACAGCCACTCATTAGCACCTGCCACTGTGCCACCAGCAGGAATAGCCACTCATTAGCAGCCACCACTGTGCCACCAGTAGGAACAGCCACTCACTAGCAGCTGCCACTGTGCCACCAGCAGGAACAGCCACTCATTAGCAGCCACCACTGTGCTACCAGTAGGAACAACCACTCAATAGCAGCTGCCACTGTGCCACCAGCAGGAACAGCCACTCATTAGCAGCTGCCACTGTGCCACCAGCAGGAACAGCCACTCATTAGCAGCTGCCACTGTGCCAGCAGCAGAATCAGCCACTCATTAGCAGCCTCCACTGTGCCACCAGCAGTAACAGCCACTCACTAGCAACTGCCACTATGCCACCAGCAGTAACAGCCACTCACTAGCAGCTGCCACTGTGCCACCAGCAGTAACAGCCACTCATTAGCAGCCACCATCATTGTGCCACCAGCAGGAACAGCCACTCATTAGCAGCCGTCACTGTGCCAGCAGCAATTACAGCCACTCATTAGCACCTGCCACTGTGCCACCAGCAGGAATAGCCACTCATTAGCAGCTGCCACTGTGCCACCAGCAGGAACAGCCACTCATTACCAGCCGCCACTGTGCCAGCAGCAATAACAGCCACTCATTAGCATCTGCCACTGTGCCACCAGCAGGAACAGCCACTCATTAGCAGCCATCACTGTGCCACCAGTAGGAACAGGACTCATTAGCAGCTGCCACTGTCCCACCAGCAGTAACGGCCACTCATTAGCAGCCACCACTATGCCAGCAGCAGTAACAGCCACTCATTAGCAGCCACCAGCAGGAACTGCCACTCGTTAGCAGCCACCACTGTGCCAGCAGCAGTAACAGCCACTCATTAGCAGCTGCCACTGTGCCACCAGCAGGAACAGCCACTCATTAGCAGCTGCCACTGTGCCAGCAGCAGTAACAGCCACTCATTAGCAGCCACCACTGTGCCAGCAGCAGTAACAGCTACTCATTAGCAGCCACCACTGTGCCAGCAGCAATAACAGCCACTCATTAGCACCTGCCACTGTGCCACCAGCAGGAACAGCCACTCATTAGCAGCTACCACTGTGCCACCAGTAGGAACAGCACTCATTAGCAGCTGCCACTGTCCCACCAGCAGTAACAGCCACTCATTAGCAGCCACCACTATGCCAGCAGCAGTAACAGCCACTCATTAGCAGCCACCAGCAGGAACTGCCACTTGTTAGCAGCCACCACTGTGCCACCAGCAGGAACAGCCACTCATTAGCAGCCACCACTGTGCTACCAGTAGGAACAGCCACTCATTAGCAGCTGCCACTGTGCCACCAGCAGGAACAGCCACTCATTACCAGCCGCCACTGTGCCAGCAGCAATTACAGCCACTCATTAGCACCTGCCACTGTGCCACCAGCAGGAATAGCCACTCATTAGCAGCCACCACTGTGCCACCAGTAGGAACAGCCACTCACTAGCAGCTGCCACTGTGCCACCAGCAGGAACAGCCACTCATTAGCAGCCACCACTGTGCTACCAGTAGGAACAACCACTCAATAGCAGCTGCCACTGTGCCACCAGCAGGAACAGCCACTCATTAGCAGCTGCCACTGTGCCAGCAGCAGAATCAGCCACTCATTAGCAGCCTCCACTGTGCCACCAGCAGGAACAGCCACTCATTACCACCCGCCACTGTGCCACTAGCAGAAACAGCCACTCATTTGCAGCCACCACTGTGCCACCAGCAGTAACAGCCACTTACTAGCAACTGCCACTATGCCACCAGCAGTAACAGCCACTCACTAGCAGCTGCCACTGTGCCACCAGCAGTAACAGCCACTCATTAGCAGCCGCCACCATGCCAGCAACAATAACAGCCACTCATTAGCACCTGCCACTGTGCCACCAGTAGGAACAGCCACTCATTAGCAGCCACCACTGTGCCACCAGTAGGAACAGCACTCATTAGCAGCTGCCACTGTGCCACCAGCAGTAACAGCCACTCATTAGCAGCCACCAGCAGGAACTGCCACTCATTAGCAGCCACCACTGTGCCACCAGCAGAAACAGCCACTCATTAGCAGCCGCCACTGTGCCACCAGCAGGAACAGCCACTTATTAGCACCCGCCACTGTGCCACCAGCAGGAACAGCCACTCATTAGCAGCCACCACTGTGCCACCAGCAGGATCAGCCACTCATTAACAGCTGCCACTGTGCCACCAGCAGTAACAGCCACTCACTAGCAGCTGCCACTGTGCCACCAGCAGTAACAGCCACTCATTAGCAGCCGCCACTGTGCCACCAGCAGCAACAGCCACTCATTAGCAGCCGCCACTGTGCCACCAGCAGCAACAGCCACTCATTAGCAGCTGCCACTGTGCCAGCAGCAGTAACAGCCACTCATTAGCAGCCGCCACTGTGCCACCAGCAGCAACAGCCACTCATTAGCAGCTGCCACTGTGCTACCAGCAGTAACAGCCACTCAGCAGCTTCCACTGTGCCACCAGCAGTAACAGCCACTCAGCAGCTTCCACTGTGCCACCAGCAGTAACAGCCACTTATTTTTTAGCTGCCACTATGCCAGCAGCAGTAACAGTCACTCATTATTAGCAGGCCCCCAAGCTGCCTTCTAAAATGCTGCATGCAGCGTGCTTACAATTTACACAATTCATTGCAGCGAGAATGGTCTATGGGGATGCATCTGTCGCAGCACTTTGATCAGCGAGCCCTTACTGTTCCTGCTTCACATTTCCAACTACCTTTGGGCTCCTGTTTTCTCTGTCTGCAGTAATCTAGTCTGCCTCTAGGGGTGCTGTAGTTGGATGAGAGCTGTCAGTACTGTGACTGCTTTGCTGGAATTTATAGACACATTTTGTGCATTGAGAAGACCTGCTGACAGGGAGGTTGTCACAGCGCAGACATTCACATCTCTCTGCTGCTGCAGCCCTAGGAACCAGAACACTGACCTCAGTCAGGTGGGAGGCTTCAGCAAAACTATGTATACAAATTGTAATGTTATTGTGATGAGCTGATTCATACACTTGGGGCTGTTTAGTGTTGCGTATGTAATGTATGTCTAGCTTTAGTAGATGAACTAGATGTATGGCATAGTAATGCTTAACATAGCAACCTTAACCTCTAGTGAGATTAGTGTGTTTGTGTTAGAAAGCAGGCTGGGAAAGAGTTGTGCTGGGAGTGGAGAGGGGAGATGCTAAAGGGAACCTGAGGTGAGAGGGATATGGAGGCTGCCATATTTATTTCCTTGTAGACAATGCCAGTTGTCTGGCAGCCCTGTTGATCTTCTGGCATAACCCTTGAACAAGCATATAGCTAAACCAGTAAAACCAGTCAGCTGAGTCGGCGTACCGGATCTGCTGGATGCTAGTTCAGCGTGTATGGCTAAGTCTTAAGGTACATACACACGGCGGATTTCTCCAAACGACCAGTCGTTTGGACGTCAAATCGGGCATGTGTCAAATCGAGCATGTGGATTTGACCGATCCGTCAAAACCAGCGTTATCAGCTGAACGACCGTTTGTGCACACCCGATTTGTCAGCTACGTTGCAGGGAATGTTTCCAAATGGGTTATAAAAATTACACTGTAATGATACTTGTCCTTTAAGGCAGTCTTCACACTTGTGATTTTTGGCTTTGTTCCTCCATGTTTTTTAATATATTTTCCATTCTGCGGTTTGCTTGTACATTGGCTAAAAAATCCATACATACTGGTCAAATTATTGCAGCTGTAAGTCAAATGCCAAACGCAAATTCTGTTACGTCTGAAAGGGGCCTAAAAGGCAACGCCTATACCTGCAATGTTTGGCGTTGTTTTTCTTGTTTATTCATATTAGCAATTCTGCAATTTCTGCCAAAAAATTGTAATCATATGCATAGCGCTGCACACCTTTTCGCTGCCTCTTGCCCAGTGGCGTATTTCCTGCTGCACTGGGATACATCACTGGGATTCCCGGCTTCCCTGACGTATTTGCGTCGTTCCGCGCAAGCAATGCCGCTACTAAAGTATTTAAAGTTTCTGCTTTACCCAGTGATTGCAATTTACCAGTTTTTAATCTTTTGTTTGCCTTTTTCTGGAGAAGAATTGCCCACAGCTCAAGTCAGATGTAATGACATTAGATGTGTGGCAAACACAAATTTGCAAAAAACGCAAATTGCATGCAAATTCTATTATGTGTGAAAGGGGCCTACATCACTGTCGCAGAATGAGCAGCAGATCAGACGCTGTGACTCCACTGGCTGCAGGCTTTTTGCAGGTGTGTGACTCGAACACTACTAAAGCCAAAAGCTCAGCATGACAGCCAGGAAATGTTTATAAGGGAATGAAGATGGCAGCCCCTCCGTATTCCTTTCACTTCAAGTTCTCTTTAACCGCGGTACACATGCTAGATCGCGGTTGTCAGAAATTAACGATAAATGATGAATCGTTTAAAAGTGTCCCAACAACAGTAAGAGACAACGATTATCGTCCACATAGGACGATCTGTCCTGGTGGATTGGTTTAGAAGATAATCATATTTGATCCATTCAAAGTACTTTTGTGTGGTAAATTTTGCACTTTCGGTAACAATCTGTTTGGCAGAACATTGTTTTGCTATCGCTTAATTCAAATGTGCACCAATGTCAGCTTGACACTAACTGTCGGATCACTTGTTTTCAAATGACACCAGTCTAGCTTCAAAGGTGCCGTAGATCTAGCGGTATATGGGCTGATAGATTAAGCGACAGATATCTCGCTGATAGAATCTCTCAAACCCCCCCATGTGCCCCCCAGTGCCCGTTCATAGCAATATCTCCCCTGTCTGGCTGCCGCGAGTCCACCTGCTCTCTTTCCGTATTTGCGCTCCACGTGGCTGACACGCATAGCATGTGCTGTGTGTGTCGTTACATACACCAGTGCTGTATGCAGAAGCTACGTGGGTCCAATATGCGGAAGAAAAGCTGGTGGACTCGCGGTGGCCAGACAGGGAAGATATTTTAATGCACAGGCACCAGGGGGCACAAATATAACATTTAGGGGGACAGGAGTTCCATTGTCGCTTGTCCCAATATCGCACGCGGTTACTGCCACCTACCCAATCGACTAAGTCAGCCTGAGATTTTTCATAATGTCCGATTGATGCATTTGACTGAAACCGGTCGAATTGTCGAACGGGCATGCTTGTCGCAGCACGTGTTTCATCCAATTTGGTAATTATCTAATCAGATGGTCTATTGGCCACAAAATCGCCAGATGTATGACAACCTTAAAGTGCATCCGAGATTAACTTTTACTCATTGCATAATTGTTCCTTTCCTATTGTTTATAGGGCATTCCTCAAGCCAAATACTTTTTTTGTTTTTGTATTAATACTCTAATTCCCTAGAGACTAAACAAGCCTCGCCCACAGATTTTCAGAGAGCCTTGGCATTTTCAGACAGCAAGGGTTTATGGTAGCTCAGTCTGGGCAGGAGGAGGGGGAGGTATTACTAGCCAGAGATTTCAGAGGCAGAGGTGAGGAGGAGGGGGGATTCGTTTTTTTTTCAGTCTGAGTGCTGATGATGCAGATAAGTTTGGTATGTGTAATGTTTACAAACAACATGGCTGCTGTCATTGTATCACAGGAAGAAATAATCCTATTCTATTGAGGCTGTTTGCAGCTAGATTTGCTGTGTAACCTATATAAACTCTAGATAAGTTATATAGACAAGTTACTTGTTATAGTTAGTTTTTCGTCTTGGATCCGCTTTAAAGCCGCATCTACATGCGTAGATGCGGCTCCGATGTTCCTTATCAATCGAGCCGCTGATGCGGCTCGATTGATAAGATCCGACAGGACGGATCTCCGCACCGCCGATTTCCTGCTCGCTCCCCGCGAGGGGCCAATGGCAGGGAATCGAGCGGAAGATAAGCGGGGACGAGCAGGGAATCGGATCCGGGGACGCGGCGGGCACGCGCGGGGACACGGAAGAGGCGATCCGGCGGCTAATCGAGCCGCCTCTACGCGTGTAGATGCGGCTTTAGGCTGCTGTACACTGACATCTTCAATAGATTAGATATTGGCTAGATAAAACCTAGAATCAAATGAAAATGGATTGAAGGTAGTTGACATTGATTGATATTTGGTTGTTTTGGTGATTGAACACTGATGGGGAAAGGCCATTATTTATTTATGAAGCAGGAAGATGTGCGGAGGGCCATATATGTTAGGAAATGCATTCGATTTTAATCATAATAAGATCAAAAATAGGACCATTCACTAAAAATTGCACCCTTAATGGGCACCTTTTAGGTTGTCATCTGATCAGAGCGTAGGAGAGTCAATTAGCCCCAATCCGTGTGACACCCACTGCCTCTAATGTACTTGCCAACTAGGATGGACGGGGGCATGAGAATAGCCCCCGCTGTGCGGCGTGGAATTGTACCAAAGAAAGAAGTGAGGAGAAGGACTAGTAGCGCCATCACAAGCAAGTAAATTATCACGCTTTGCTGCTCTGCTCTATCTGATGGCGGGAAACTGTTATACTGTGTTTTGGAGGTGGGGGCGTGTCTTCAGGGTTTTGTTGGGGGGGGGGGGGGGGGGCATTAGTGTTGTTGGTGGGCCTGGCAGGTTATAGTTGAGGATGGAATAGATGAATGGAGGTGGTTATATCCAGGATCCAGAGCCCTTCTTCTCTTTACACTAGTCCACTTGTCAGATCTGACTTTAACCTCCTTGCCGGTTATCCCGAGCTCAGCTCGGGGTAACCTGCGCAGGAGGATTTCTCAGGCCCCGCTGGGCCGATTTTTCTAATTTTTTTTTTCCTACACGCAGCTAGCACTTTGCTAGCTGCGTGTGGTACGCGATCGCCGCCGATTCGCCGCTACCCGCCGTGCCATGGCGACCGGGGAAGCCCAGCAGGAAATATCGTTCTGAACGGGATTTCCTGCTTACTCTGATCGCCGGAGGCGATCGGAGTGGGTGGGGGGATGCCGCTGCTTAGCGGCTATCATGATTTAAAAAAATAAATAAATAAAAAGTGCTGCGCTGCCCCATTGCCGTGGGAATTGGACCGGCAAGGGGGTTAAAGTCTGAAACACCTGATCTGCTGCATGCTTGTTCAGGGGCTATGGCTACTAATATTAGAGGCAGAGGATCAGCAGGGCTGCCAGGCAACTGGTATTGATTAAAAGGAAATAAATATGGCAGCCTCCGTATACCTCTTACTTCAGTTCCCCTTTAATACTGTATAACACTATATGTATACACCATATTAGTGATTAATCTATCATTTCTGTTCACCTACCCAGCTCTGTTAAACCAAACACAATGCCAGAAGATGATTCAGATCTAAATAGACTGTGAAATGTACATGGTCTCATTATGAACTCGTTATGCTAATGTTCATTTATCATGTGTTAATATGCCTTTGTACTAGATTTATCTGGGCAGGTGTTTCATAGAGGTTTAATATTTACTGCTGAATGATTATAGATGACAATAGGCAGTCCATAGCAACAGGCTACACACCAGTTACTTTCTGTGCAAAATGAGTTTGTTCCTAAAAGTGAGTTTTGTGTACTTCCTTGGAGTATATCATATGGTTTAGGGGGCAACAACGTGCATAGCCCCCCCCCCCCCCCCCCCCCCCCCCGTGCATAGCGATCAACAACAGCACCTCAACCAGTGGTGATCAGAGACCTTTCTTCTCAGCTCCCCTAGTGCCGGCTTCTGCTGATTGTGTCATCAGCAGAGGGAAACAGGGAGGGGAGAGGACTCAGATCGCCACTGGAGCCGAGGATTAGGTGTGCCGTGCCGCCGCTACCTATACTTTTCCACAGGCATCCAATCACATTGCAACACGAACGCAGGCTGCTGAAGTGAAACCGGCCTCGGGTGACCCAAGATGAAATTCCATAGGGAAATTCCACTAATGTGATTGGATGGACAGCACCCTCTGTACCACTTTTTGTACCACTTTTATCACCTGAAAATTTTCAAGAACCACCAGTGTGCCTGCACGGCGGATTGGACCCGATCGGGCTCGGCTGTTTCTGCCATAGCCCGAGCGGAGAGCCGCTACTGCGCATGCACGCACGCCAAGGAGATCTTCGGCGAGTCCCAGCACTGGATTCCCTCTACTGAGGAGGAAGGTGGAAGCCTCTTTAGGATCCAGAGGCTTCCCCCTCCTGAGTGAAGTACCCCCCACGAGAACGTTTTCTTACAGGTACACTTTGAATTTAGCGGTAACCTTGCGCTGGACACGGGGTAAGCCGCCGCGGAGGATTCCTCAGGCCCTGCTGTGCCGATTTGCATAATTTTTTTTTTTTTCAAACACGCAGCTAGCACTTTGCTAGCTGTGTGTTTGCTGCGATCGCCACCGATGCGCCGCTACCCGAAGCGATACAGGCCGCCCCCCCCCCCCCCCCCCCCCCCGCATACCCCTTGCGCAGCCTGGCCAATCGCCACCAGGCTGCGCTATGGGGTGGATCGGGATTCCCTGTGACGTCACGACGTCGATGACGTCACTCCGTTCGTCGCCATTGCGACTGGGGAAGCTGTCAAGGAAATCCCGTTCAGAACGGGATTTCCTTATGGGCAAGCGGCGATCGGTGAGTACGAGGGGACGCCGCAGGGAGGAGGGAAGCATGTAGCTAGCGCTAGGCTAGCTACATGCTAGAAAAAAAAAAGGTGAAAAAAAAACCTCCCGCGGCCGCGCAGCCGCACATGTCATACCGCCAGGGAGGTTAAAGGGAACCAGAGAGGAAGCACCCTTGTGTATTTTACCATGTATATCAGTAAGAACATTAGAGAAAACACTTACCATGCTCTCTGTTTCCTCCTCACTGCTAAAAGTGTCTGTTAACAGCAGTCACAAGAATCCCAGACTGAGCAATTAAATCTGGCTTTGCTGGGAATGATTATTGCTGAGTCATTATAGCAGAGCCACAAGGGGGCAGGCTTGGGCTTGAAATAACACCACAAAAGACAGACTTAGCTATAATCTTTCTGCAGCAAAGCTAGACGGACCAGCCTGACTTCTCAGTCGGGGATTCTTATCAGACGTGATAACAGTCAGATTACACAGAGAACAATGAAACAAAGGGCAGATTAGGTGTTTACTGTCATGTTCCCACTGATTTATAAGGTAAAATACAAGAGGGTGCTTCATCTCTGGTTCTCTTTAAGGAAATTAGATTGCCATTATTAGCAATCTGTAGGTAGATTGCCAATATACTGTAGGTAGCCTTTTCAGTTTCTCCATCCCCCCTGCTTAAATATAGGTAGCCTCCCCTCACCACCATAGAGCTGGGCAGTGACTCACCACAAAGTTCGGCTCCCCCTCACTTGCTCCTCACGCTGTGCTGCCCTGCGGAATAGTTCAGATATCAGATCATCGGAAACCCGGCCGCAGTGAAGGTGTGTGTGTGTGTGTGTGTGTGTGTGTGTGTGTGTGTGTGTGTGTGTGTGTGTGTGTGTGTGTGTGTGTGTGTGTGTGTGTGTGTGTGTGTGTGTGTGTGTGTGTGTGTGTGTGTGTGTGTGTGTGTGTGTGTGTGTGTGTGTGTGTGTGTGTGTGTGTGTGTGTGTGTGTGTGTGTGTGTGTGTGTGTGTGTGTGTGTGTGTGCTTGCACGCTTACATGCATCGGTTATAGGTGAGTTGTGAGGGACTACAGCCCATTATATTAACGGACTTGGTCCACCTAGTATCTATATATTGCTGTATATTCGTATGTAGCCCGCCTTCCCAAGTGATGCTTAGCTTAGGCTGTTTAGCAATGCAAGAAAATATAATTCCAGAGCATTCTGGGAGACCAGGTATTTTTTCTACTGGCTTTGGAACACTGAGTATACAAACATTCCATAGAACTGCACCTGTTAGAACTAAAGATGTCATCACCAGTGATAAATTTCAGAATGTAAATCAAGGAGAGGAAAGCTTTTACAACAGGCAAACAGTGATAAAATAATCTTGTAAAATAGCATGCAATGTTATTCCTTGTGTTATTTTCAGTACAGTTCCTCTGTAAGTAATGCTAGCATCATTTTACATGTCCATATTTATACAGCACTTATCTATTACCATTTGCATTAAAGGACATCCGAGGTGAAAATAAACTGATGAGATGAACAATTGTATATATCCTCCTATTCCTAAAAATGACTTTTTCAGATATCCAACAGCTTTACTTTATATTTAAATCTAGTTTTTAAGTTTTTACTGTTCCATTGTCTCTGCGCAATGACATCTTCGTTGACATATGCTAGAGCTCAAATCTATGAAATATTGACCCTTTTTATCTCTTTCCTGCTCTCAGAATCCATTTACTGAAAGGAAAGTGTTTTATGGTTGTAATTACTTATCACTGAGGGTTATGCTGTAGTCTGACCCAGTCCGACCCGAACAGAAACTGTCACTTGCATACCTGATGTTTAATTCTTTCAGGCAGCGAAAGAAAAATAGGAAGTAGGATCCCAGCCTAGCTATTTGTGTGCTAGGCACTGTACATACACATGTCTATATCATCATGTCCACATGTCACCTCGGTTGTCCTTTAAGCTGCATACATTTGCTCATTTTTTTCGCCATCAAAAAATGTTTCTTGCCTGGCTATCATGCTAATCCTTTACTTCCAATTACTTTACTGCCAGAACGAGTATGCAGATCCGGTGTTCTGACGCCACCTGCTGGCTGAATGTATTTTAGGTGTGACTGACTCTGCTGAAGCCAAAAGATGCACTGCTCCCTTTTGCAGGCATGGCATCTTCTACACTCTTCGGTGTATGTTGATAAAGTTTACTAATTTGGACCGACCTTTTTTCTTTTTCCTTCTGTCTGGGTATGGCCATCAAAGATTTTAATTTTAATTTTTTATTTTTTTTAAGCCAAAAGATGATCATGATGGCCACACATTTAACAAAATAGAGAGAGAGGGGCGAATAATAATGGCAGCTTCCATGTTTCTCTCACTGCAGTTCCCCTTAATGTTAGAAATTATACAGTGTCTTTGTGTTTCAGGCACGGCTTGGCTGATCGATGCAGAGAGCTGGTTGAGGCTGGCTATGATGTCCGACAACCCGATGCTGAGAACGTTACCCTGCTGCACTGGGCTTCCATTAACAACAGGCTGGACCTTATCAGGTGGGTACTGGGAGGGGGAGTTTGTGGTATACAGTATCTGTGTATATAAGTAGGGAGGAAAGGTGGACCTGTACTCTTAAGCTGTGTTCCCACAAGAGTAGAGAACGGGCATTGTTTGTCCTCTGCTCATCACTAAACCGACTGTGGAAACGTAGCCTGAACGGCTTTCTGGGAGACTGGCCTGGAGCAAAGCTGCAGCAAGGGCCATATAGGCTTCCAGGGGTTGGAGGAAGCCCCAGGTAAGTAAATATTATTTTTTTTTTTTTTTTAATAATTCTCAGCTGTATCCTTTAAAATGGTAAGTAACCCCTAGTTACACATACCATAATGCATTCAGAAGCAAAATACATATTGTAGATGAAGGTCAAATTTGGAGGGAGCCAATTTGTCTGTTTTGGTGATGTGGTAAGAAACCGGACTGCCCAGAGGGAACCCACGCAGACAGAGGCCTAGTGCACACCAGAGCGGTTCGGCTGCGTTTTGCGATGCGGCTGCGGATACGCTTGGTCAATGTATCTCAATGGGGTGGTTCACACCAGAGCGGGAGGCGGTTTGCAGAAACGCATACTCCCGGGGTGAGGCATTTTTTGGATTGTGGATGCGTTTCTGCCTCAATGTTAAGTATAGGAAAAACGCAAACCGCTCTGAAAAACGCCTGTTCAGAGTGGTTTTGCTGGCGTTTTTGTTACAGAAGCTGTTCAGTAACAGCTTTACTGTAACAATATATGAAATCTACTACACCAAAACCGCTACACAAAACCGCAAAACGCTAGCTGAAACGCTGCAGAAAAAGAAGAAAAAGCGTTTCAAAATCTGCTAGCATTTTGTGGATCTGCTAGCGGGTTTTGGTGTGCACCAGGCCAGAAAGAACATATAAACTCTGCAGATAGCATCCTGGGGAAGACTTATACCGGGGACTCCCAGGACTGCAAGCGAAGGTCGAAAGGGAACCGGGTGTAAAGCATGATCTGTGCACTGCAATGCCCAGTAATTGGCACAGTATAATGAGTAAATATGGCCGCCCCTTGCTTTATTGATCTGTGTGTATGTGTAGTATACAATGATATAATGTAAATGACTGGTGTATACAGGGTGCTGATGGTTTTTCTTTCATACACAGGTATTTTATCTCCAAGGGGGCTGTCGTGGATCAGCTGGGAGGTACATTAAATTCTACCCCTCTTCACTGGGCTGTCAGGTAAGTGGCGCTCTCCTGTTCATATTAGTGATTGTGTTGCCAGCAGAGCTGTGGAGTCAGAGCAAATTTTGGGTACCTCGAGTCTTAAAAAAATGTGATGACTCCTAATAAATGTAAAGGGATTCCGAGGTAAGAGACCTACGGAGGCTAACATATTTTTATTTTCTTTTTAAGCAATTTCAATTGCCTAACTGTCCTGCTGATCCTCTGCCTCTAATGCTTTTAGCTATAGACCCTGAACAAGCATGCAGCAAATCAGGTGTTTGTGACATGTCAGATCTGACAAGATTAGCTTCATGTTTGTTTCTGGTGTTATTCAGACACTACTGCAGCCAAATAGATCAGCAGGGCTCCAAGGCAACTGGTATTGTTTAAAAGGAAAGAAATATGGCAGCCTCCATATCACTCTCACCTCTGGTTCACTTTAGCTTCTTAACCACCGCATCACGCTGATGGGCGTGAACGCGGAGGCTCCCCGGGGACCGCGTAACACCAATTGGCGTTAAGTCCTGGGGACGGAGATTGCAGGGGATGGCTGGTGCCGATGCACACTCATCCCCGCTTGAATGATGGAGCTCTGCTCCGTCATCAGTCTTCCAGCAGATCGCCGTTAGGAAACTGTTAGACAGCGAAACTGCCGTCTAGGAGGATCCAGGCAGCGTGGGAAGATGGCAAGGGACCCATTGGCCTGAAGGGGGCTGGAGGAAGCCCCTGCTATGTAGTTAACTTTTTTTTTTTTTTTTTTTTTTTACTCATTTCAGGTACACTGTCTTTTTCAGATGGACGGCAAAAGATCACATTTAACACGCCGATTAGCTACTCAATTGCCAGTAGTAAGCACTTTCTGGCTGCAAAATAATGCAACTGAATAGCAGTGTTTGTAATCACAAGCGTGTCAACCTAGCTTAGCCAGACCTAGATGAAATCCTCTTCCCTCGTTCAGCCTTTCCTTCCCTGGACAGTTTTACCTCTCTGGTTACAAAACTAAAAATTTAGCAATTTCTGGTTTTCTCATTTTAGTTTTAAGTCTTTCCCCATCCTTTCATTCCCCACTTGTGTTTCAGGTGACTAAAGCCTAAATATAGTTGCAGCTTCCTCCTAATAGCTGCCTCGCCCTATGAGCTTTCTGTTCAATCGTTACACAATCAGTCAGTAGTAGACATACAAGATTTCCTCACTAGACCGGCTTCTGTGCTGCATTTCCTGTAAGATGAGCTGATGAGCCCTGCTTATCTCCTATCAGCCATCAAGTAATGTAATTACCAGCTGCTGTTGCTTCTGCTGTGTGCATGGAAGCCAGAAACCTGTACCTGCTGTACTTTCACAATAGAGTAAGCCATTGCATAGAAATTATTAGCCAATCAGATTGTATGGAAGGCAGAAACCTGTACTTGCTGCACTTTCACAAGAGGAAGCCATTGCATAGATCATTATTAGCCAATCAGATCGTATGGAAGCCAGAAACCTGTACCTGCTGTACTTTCACAATAGAGTAAGCCATTGCATAGACATTATTAGCCAATCAGATTGTATGGAAGGCAGAAACCTGTACCTGCTGCACTGTCACAATAGAGGAAGCCATTGCATAGACATTATTAGCCAATCAGATTGTATGGAAGGCAGAAACCTGTACCTGCTGCACTGTCACAATAGAGTAAGCCATTGCATAGACATTATTAGCCAATCAGATTGTACGGAAGGCAGAAACCTGTACTTGCTGCACTTTCACAAGAGGCAGCCATTGCATAGACATTATTAGCCAATCAGATCGTATGAAAGGCAGAAACCTGCACCTGCTGCACTTTCACAATAGAGGAAGCCATTGCATAGACATTAGCCAATCAGATTGTATGGAAGCCAGAAACCTGCACCTGCTGCACTTTCACAATAGAGGAAGCCATTGCATAGATCATTATTAGCCAATCAGATCGTATGGAAGCCAGAAACCTGTACCTGCTGTACTTTCACAATAGTGGCAGCCATTGCATAGACATTATTAGCCAATCAGATTGTATGGAAGGCAGAAACCTGTACCTGCTGCACTGTCACAATAGAGTAAGCCATTGCATAGAAATTATTAGCCAATCAGATTGTATGGAAGGCAGAAACCTGTACTTGCTGCACTTTCACAAGAGGCAGCCATTGCATAGACATTATTAGCCAATCAGATTGTATGGAAGGCAGAAACCTGCACCTGCTGCACTTTCACAATAGAGTAAGAGATTGCATAGACATTATTAGCCAATCAGATTGTATGGAAGGCAGAAACCTGTACCTGCTGCACTGTCACAATAGAGTAAGCCATTGCATAGAAATTATTAGCCAATCAGATTGTATGGAAGGCAGAAACCTGTACTTGCTGCACTTTCACAAGAGGCAGCCATTGCATAGACATTATTAGCCAATCAGATTGTATGGAAGGCAGAAACCTGCACCTGCTGCACTTTCACAATAGAGTAAGCCATTGCATAGACATTATTAGCCAATCAGATTGTATGGAAGGCAGAAACCTGTACCTGCTGCACTGTCACAATAGAGTAAGCCATTGCATAGAAATTATTAGCCAATCAGATTGTATGGAAGGCAGAAACCTGTACTTGCTGCACTTTCACAAGAGGCAGCCATTGCATAGATCATTATTAGCCAATCAGATTGTATGGAAGGCAGAAACCTGTACCTGCTGCACTTTCACAATAGAGGCAGCCATTGCATAGACATTATTCAATCAGATTGTATGGAAGGCAGAAACCTGCACCTGCTGCACTTTCACAAGAGGCAGCCATTGCATAGATCATTATTAGCCAATCAGATTGTATGGAAGGCAGAAACCTGTACCTGCTGTACTTTCACAATAGAGTAAGCCATTGCATAGACATTATTAGCCAATCAGATTGTATGGAAGGCAGAAACCTGTACCTGCTGCACTGTCACAATAGAGTAAGCCATTGCATAGACATTATTAGCCAATCAGATTGTATGGAAGGCAGAAACCTGTACCTGCTGCACTGTCACAATAGAGGCAGCCATTGCAAAGACATTATTAGCCAATCAGATCGTATGGAAGGCAGAAACCTGTACCTGCTGCACTGTCACAATAGAGTAAGCCATTGCATAGAAATTATTAGCCAATCAGATTGTATGGAAGGCAGAAACCTGTACTTGCTGCACTTTCACAAGAGGCAGCCATTGCATAGATCATTATTAGCCAATCAGATTGTATGGAAGGCAGAAACCTGTACCTGCTGCACTGTCACAATAGAGTAAGCCATTGCATAGACATTATTCAATCAGATCGTATGGAAGGCAGAAACCTGTACCTGCTGCACTGTCACAATAGAGGAAGCCATTGCATAGACATTATTAGCCAATCAGATTGTATGGAAGGCAGAAACCTGTACCTGCTGCACTGTCACAAGAGGCAGCCATTGCATAGAAATTATTAGCCAATCAGATTGTATGGAAGGCAGAAACCTGTACTTGCTGCACTTTCACAAGAGGCAGCCATTGCATAGATCATTATTAGCCAATCAGATTGTTTGGAAGGCAGAAACCTGTACCTGCTGCACTTTCACAATAGAGGCAGCGATTGCATAGATCATTATTAGCCAATCAGATTGTATGGAAGCCAGAAACCTGTACCTGCTGCACTTTCACAATAGAGGCAGCCATTGCATAGATCATTATTAGCCAATCAGATTGTATGGAAGCCAGAAACCTGTACCTGCTGCACTTTCACAATAGAGGAAGCCATTGCATAGACATTATTGTCAATCAGATTGTATGGAAGCCAGAAACCTGTACCTGCTGCATTGTCACAATAGAGGCAGCCGTTGCATAGACATTATTAGCCAATCAGATTGTATGGAATCCAGAAACCTGTACCTGCTTCCCTTTCACAATAGTGGCAGCCATTGCATAGACATTATTAGCAATCAGATCAGTTATGTATGTGAATACTGTATGGAAATTGCACCACAAACATCTGCTGTAATCCTGTGGTGTAAGCATTGTACAGACACTAGTGGGAACTCAGTCGAGGCATTCCAGATTTTTAAAGTCTCATACACACATATGAGGCAAGTTGTGCAGCCGGTATCGGTACTCTATCCCTAGGCAGAGCCGACACTATACAGACTCGTTGCTATGTGGGGTGGGAGGCCGATGGAGCAGTGCACAAGGAGTGTCACACTGTGGGAGGGGGTGAGTGGAGAGAACGAATTGATCCTTGAGGCTGATTGTAGGCCGGGCCATCGAGGTGGATCGGGAGCTGCTCTACAAATGCTATACTACCAGAGGCGGTCGTTATTGGCCATCTTATCATCCAAGTTTCATCTGCTTTGTACCATTAAATGAGGAGGCTGCCAGCTTCATTCTCTAATAAACTATGCCAGTTGTCTGACCTCTGCGCTGATGCTCTGCCTGTGATACTATAAGTAGCTGGCTTAGAATGAGCATGCGGATCAGATGCTGCGACTCTCTTGTGACTCAGCTGACTGCATGCTTGTTACAGGTGTGTGACTCAAACACAACTAAAGCCAAAAGCTCAGCATAAAAGTCGGGCAACTGGCATTGTTTATAAGGGAATAAAGATGGCAGCCTCTGTGTTGCCCTCACTTAAGCTTACCTTTTAAAGGACAACTACCAGTTGCCTGGCAGCCCTGCTGATCTGTTGGGCTGCAGTAATGTCGGAACACCAGAAACAAGCATGCAGCTAATCTTGCCAGATCTGACAATCATGTCAGAAACGCCTGATCTGCGGCATGCTTGTTCAGGGTCTATGGCTGAAAGTATTAGAGGCAGAGGATCAGCAGGATAGCCAGGCACCTGGTATTGCTTAACAGGAAAAACATTAAATATGGCAGCCTCCATATCCCTCTTGCTTCAGTTTTCCTTTAAAGGAACGCTTTCAGGCAGGTGTAAAGAAGGCAATAAAATTCATATTTGTCCTACCCTAAATTCAACCAGATAATAGACGCTGAGGTGTAGAACAAGGAGACAAGACTCCCCTCCCTTTATGCATGGACAGATTCATTTGGGAATGTATTGCGAGCAATGCTAGGTACACGCAATGCAATTTCCCATTAGATCGACTGGTTGAAAAGATAATTTCTTTTCCCGATTTGATAAGGGTATCGATTTTGTGCAGTAGTGATCTGAATATCCATCCCGCTATCGTTTGGGAGGTGATAGGACATTTCAGAAATAATCGTGTTAATACATTGATCTGATGGAAAATTTCATCGTGTGTACCTAGCATAAAGGTTTTCCACAATTTGGTTAATGACGCTATGACTGATTACATAGAACAGAACATGCTGCAGCCAAGCTGTGTGTCTGTACAGAAATCATCCCTAAAACTATTACCCAGAGCTACTACCAGTGATCATTTTAGTTAAGTCAGTACAGGATGTTAGTCGACTATATAAAAAGAAAGCACTTCACATGGTGCTCCATTTATGAACATCATACCAGAAAGTGCATATATCCTATATTTTCATGTGTGTATATTGTACTTGCACTTATATCTTACTTGCACTTGGAGCACGGTGTCATATTAAAGTGGGATAAAACTCTGACATAACATTCAATAAAAATGTGTTTCCCTACTTTGTATTACCCATACAGTTATATTTGCTTTTGTTCAGAAGTGATGTTGTGTGTTTACAAATTCCCAAAGTACAGTTTATATGCTCTGAAAGCTGCCATTGCATTTTATTGCATAGCTGCTGCATTTATACAGTATATGAAAATCTATCTAGTGATCACTTCTCAGCTCTTTGTTTCTCAGCACAGCTCAGTTACGACTGTTTGCTAATGTTCACTTAATGTATCTGACGAAGGAATGTAAACAAAAGATAATTTTATCACCTCTTGGGATGGGGCCAGAAGTTTTCCACTGAAGAACAAAATGCTGTGTTTAACTGTTTGAATGCTGCTCTGCTACAATATTTTTTTTTTTTTTTTTTTTTTTGTGGTAGTAGATTTTATGCTGTAATTCAGGGGTGCCCAATAGGTCGATCGCGATCTACCGGTTGATCGCGACCGCCTATTTGGAACGGCCGCGTCATGCAAAATTTTGCGGCTGGCAGCTGTCAGAATCTGCTGCCAGCCGCTGGTCAATCGGAACAAGAGGTGGAGAGGAGAGGGGCGGTACAGCGGGAGAGGAGGACGCCTGGCTAACTATACTGAAGGTCCCTGCACCTAACTACACTATACCTGGCTAACTATACTGAAGCCACCCACACCTAACTACACTATACCTGGCTAACTATACTGAAGGTCCCTGCACCTAACTACACTATACCTGGCTAACTATACTGAAGGCCCCTGCACCTAACTACACTATACCTGACTAACTATACTGAAGGTCCCTGCACCTAACTACACTATACCTGACTAACTATACTGAAGGTTCCTGCACCTAACTACACTATACCAGCTAACTATACTGAAGCCACCTGCACCTAACTACACTATACCTGGCTACCTATACTGAAGGCCCCTGCACCTAACTACACTATATCTGGCTAACTATACTGAAGCCACCCACACCAACTACACTATACCTGGCTAACTATACTGAAGGTCCCTGCACCTAACTACACTATACCTGGCTACCTATAATGAAGGCACCCACACCTAACTACACTATACCTGGCTACCTATACTGAAGGCCCCTATACCTATCTACCTATACTGAAGGCATGTATACCTAGCTACCTAAATGTTGGTAGATCTCCTGGACTCGGCAAATTTTAAAGTAGCTCACGAGCCGAAAAAGTGTGGGCACCCCTGCTGTAAATAGTCTTTTTGAACAAGGAGGAAATGCTGACTTTGACACCACTTTAAATATTTGTATTTTTGCTCTGCAGGCAGGGAAACCTACAGACAGTTATCCTGCTGATGAAATGTGGAGCTGACCCAGGTCTGATTGATGGAGAAGGTTACAATGGTCTCCATCTGGCTGTCCTGTTCCAGCATATGCCGATCATAGCCTACCTGACTGCAAAGGGCATGGTATGTATAGCTTTTTCCTGCACCGTAGCGATCCCACAACTGCCTCTAGCACAACCGTAATGTCATAGGACGGATTCTGTAACTGGCGATTATTCTGGGGTGGGGCATAGTGCAGACGTGACATCACTTCCTGGGAATCTATACTCAGTAATGACAGGCTCTCTCTTTGCTCGTACATTTGGAGTTTAAGGCTACTTACACAGTAGGATGTTGCGTTTGATGCGACGTTAAAGTCGCACAACGCGGCCCTAACGCAACGCATATACACTTTCACAGTGCGACTTTAAAGTCGCACGTTATAAAATGTATTTACTATGGAACAAAAACGGGGCATGCGGAACATTTTAAAAAAGTGAAAAAAAAAAACATTACTGAGCATGTGCAACACGGGTAACGCAGCAGATTAATTGCTAAAAGCACAGCATGCAGCACATTTTAATAACTCTACACGTTACACACTAACGCAACATGTGCACTGTGAATGTCGCACAGGCTTTGCATTGCTGTGCGTTACTCTGAGTTAAAGTATTTGATAACGTGCGGCTTTAACGTCGCACTGTGAAAGAGCCCTTAAACTATTTGAGTACACAGGTAAAAGCGTGTTTGTCTTTTGTTTTTTGTTTTTTTTGACGAGTGCTCAGCTTGGTTAAATGTCTTCCAAGATTTAGTAGATTTCAGTTTGAAGCAAAGAGAGGAGAAAAGTGTGTGTGTTTTTTTTTTTTTTTTTTAAGGAAAACTTTTTGTGCTCATACCTAATGGTTGATGCACACTGGCTGCATTTTGTGCTGCGTTTGCATTCAGAAAAATGCATTCTCCTTCACTTGAATGAGAATGGCGGAAAAATCTCCACAATGGATTCACAATGAATTATGCCTTGATTCTCCTTCACGTGAATGAGAATACGTTTTTCAAAACCAAAACGCTAACGCAGCCAGTGTGTATCCACCCTAAGTGCAGCTTTTTAAGTGCATTCTACAAGAGGTTATATTGAATATGTTTCAAAAGGTGGCGGACCACCATCCACGGCAGTGTCCACAGCGCTCAGGAGTGGCTCATATCATTCTATGACAAAACGGCTTATGTACGAAAAAGTCATGCAGGTGGGGTTTGTGCATTGTGGTAATGCATACCACAAACCCAGACCTGGTGGAAACAGGCATAGGATAACAGGCCCATACTTGCCCATATGAAAAAGCATGTGCATGTCCATTGGTCTGCTGCCATTCACTACAGAAAGGGCTCCTGCAGTGCAACTAGTGTGAACTGACCCCTAGACCTTGGACCCACTAGAGTGCTTTCAACAGCGATGTGGAATCAACGATCAGTGGCGATTCCGAAAATTGCTATAGGAAAAATCGCAGTAGCTCTGCCTGCAGCATTTTGCTAGCAATTGGGATTCAATGTTTAAGCGGACCTGAACTCAGAACTTCCTCTCTGCTCTAAAAGATAAGCAACAGCATAATAACCTTTAAGGAAACACATTTTTGTTACAGCTAATATAAATCTGCAGTCTGTCTATTTCCTGCTTTCATTGAAGCAGACATAGGGTTAACATACTGTGTTAACAAATTAGCTACTCTGCCCTGGCAGAGGAGATTCTTGAATCCTGAGCTGACACAGCTGAGAGATCAAATTACAGTTATATTAGTCACAGATAAGGGGGAATTGGACCATCTAAATTCTCTAAATACATCCAATGTGGATTTCTCTGTTTTCCTTCTATCCTGTGCAAGAGCTCCGGTCCACTTTAAGTAGAGCATCACTTCAAAACCGCTTTTCATTCGTTGTACAAAAGCGATTTTGCTACCTGAACCCAAAGAAAAGAAAAAAAAATGAAAGCACAAATCGCAATCAGTTTTGAAGTCACTAGCACAAAATAAAAATCACTATACAAAAAAACCTGGAATTGCTGCTGAAACCACTTTACAAACACTGAGCGATTGCAATCTGTAGTGGGTCCCAGGCCTCAGAAAGCAGTACCTGCCCACTCAGTTCAGGATTATAAAAAAAAAAAATTCACAGGATTTTCTCTTCATTCCAAACACTAAAATGTATGTTGTTCCTTCTGCTAATCCATAATGTGATCTTCTTTTAGAGCATTGATATCCAGGATATGAATGGGATGACCCCGCTCATGCTGGCTGCACAGAAGATTATTGGGTAATGACTACATTTCATTGGCTTATTTGAGGCAGGTTTATGTTTACTTCCATGACTGATCTGATTTGGACAGTGTTTGTTTTTTCCCCCAAAATTGTTCATGAGGAATTTAAAGGCTTGGTTCCAACTTCAGCGGATACAAAATGGACACGGTTCATTTTGCATCTGCGTCCGCCTGTTCGAAGCCATCACCGTTCACGTGTCCCACCGCCGATCTTTCCCTCTGTACTCGGCCGGGAGGCCAGCAGGGGCATGGGGCTTTCCATAGGCTGCATTAGACCAATTCTCCCTAGCAACAAGGGGAATTTTCATTGGTCCACCATGAACCAATGAGAATTCTTCCTGTTGCTGAGGATTTACATTGGTCTTTTGCAACCCAGTGGAGAGCCCCATGTTTTTGCCGGCCACCGGGCTGTTCGGAAGGGACTGAGTGGTCGCGGGACACGTGGACTGTAGCCCAGGGATGATTTGTTCCCCCGCAGGCTATATGGTGGAACAAATCCGCCTGGCCCTAGATTATGGCGGACTGCACAGAAGTGTGGCCGCTTACTGCAAAGGATCCCATCAGATCTGTGGCAGAGTGACAAGTGTGAACGCCTTCTATTTATAAAATAGGAGCTAGTCACTGTCAGTTTTACGTTGAATGGAAGAAGGACACAAAATGTCTGTTCTCTTCTCAAGTGGGTACACAGCCTTAGGGGTGCGTACACACGCCGCCCGTCGGGGATTGGGATCCGAAGCCATTGGGCAACATCGCTGGCTGGCCTTTAGACGCGTGTCAGCTATGTAGCTAATGATGCGTTCTGTTGCTATGCAGGGTTTGGTAGAAGCTGTACATGCTTGTGTACCGGTCTAAAGGGCCCATTCACACGTTTATCACTAATCGCCAAATCAACGGCGATTGCTAGTGCTTTTAAAAGCGCTAGTTCAATTAACCACCCTGGCGTTCAGTTTCCCCAGGATTTCCGTGCAAAAAGTGTTTCAATTAATTTCCAATAATTTGCAACCATTTTTTTTTTTTGCAACCAATTTTTTTTAATATTAAATTTAATACAGATTATTGTATTGAATTCAATAAAAAAAAAAAGTGTTTTCTGCAAGATGTTGACGCTGTGTGACCCTGGTGTCATCAACGCCGATCAACGGGGGACATGATCGCTGAGGAAGAAGCAAAATCCGCCAAGGGACATGGAAGAAGACACTGGGGAAGCCATCAGAGGTACGCGACGAGGGATGAGCATGCCAATGGTGAGTATAAGACCCAGATGTATAGGTAGAAGATGTGCAGCCAGGTATAGTTAGCCAGATGTGCAGCCAGGTATAGTTAGCCAGATGTGCAGCCAGGTATAGTTAGCCAGATGTGCAGCCAGGTATAGTTAGCCAGGTATATAGTGAGCCAGGTTTTTAGCCAGGTATATAGCGAGCCAGATGTTTAGCCAGGTATATAGCGAGCCAGATGTTTAGCCAGGTATATAGCGAGCCAGATGTTTAGCCAGGTATATAGCGAGCCAGATGTTTAGCCAGGTATATAGCGAGCCAGATGTTTAGCCAGGTATATAGCGAGCCAGATGTTTAGCCAGGTATATAGCGAGCCAGATGTTTAGCCAGATTTATAGGTAGCCAGATGTCCCCCTCCCGATCCTCCCCCCCCCCCCCCCCCCCAGCACGCTGTGGGTAGCGATCTGTGCTACCCACAGCGTGCAGAACAAGCATCCAGCCACCCTAGGGAATCCCTGGGCAGCCAGCGGGGCAGAGAATGTGCGGGGGATCCCCCTTGTATGTGGAGGCTGTGCTGGCGGGGGATCCCCCTCTGTGCGGGCGGGGGGAACCCCTTTATATGGTGGCTGTTGCGGGCAGGGGATCCCCCTCTGTGCGGGTGGGGGGATCCCCCTTCTATTGTGGCTGTTGCGGGCGGGGGATCCCCCTCTGTGCGGGTGGGGGGATCCCCCTTCTATTGTGGCTTTTGCGGGCGGGGGGATCCCCCTCTGTGCGGGTGGGGGGGATCCCCCTTCTATTGTGGCTGTTGCGGGCGGCCTATCGGGGGGGGGGGGGGGGAGGAGATCGGGAGGGGGGACATCGGGAGGGAGGGGGAGGAGGGGGATAGGCTGCCCGCAACAGCCACAATAGAAGGGGGATCCCCCCACCCGCACAGAGGGGGATCCCCTCGCCCGCAAAAGCCACAATAGAAGGGGGATCCCCCCACCCGCACAGAAGGGGATCCCCTGCCCGCAACAGCCACCATATAAAGGGGTTCCCCCCGCCCGCACAGAGGGGGATCCCCCGCCAGCACAGCCTCCACATACAAGGGGGATCCCCCGCACATTCTCTGCCCGCTGGCTGCCCAGGGATTCCCTAGGGTGGCTGGATGCTTGTTCTGCACGCTGTGGGTAGCACAGATCGCTACCCACAGCGTGCAGTCAGGCATCCAGCCATCCTGGGGAATCCCTCTGATAAGAAAAAAATGCAGCCGGCGGGGCAGAGAAACAGGAAATCTCCCTGTCGGCATGGACGAGCTCAGCTCGTCATTAACGTTTTTTGCAAGTTTTTGCTGGACGAACTCAGCTCGTCCATACCGCCAGGGAGGTTAAAAGTATATGGCAGTGATCTCACTGCTGATATGGCTGGCGATTCGCGGTAAACACAAACAGTGCAGGCATCGCCTTTTCATAATTTTTGCGTGATCACGATTAAAATGTTAAAGAAACGTGAATCGCCATCACTTAAAAAGTGCAGTGAAAAATTTGCATTTATCACGTAAAATCACTGTGGCAAATCGCTACCACTAATTGCTAGCGGTTTGCAATCCCCAGTGTGAATAGACCCTAACAGTATACCTGAACTCAGGAACACTTTACCAAATAATATTATTCTACTTTGTTTATATAGTGATAACATAGTCTACGGTACATAGTCATGTCACAAACTGAGACCTTCAGAGGTGCTCACTGCCTAAACGTGGCCTAATCTATAATCTGATTCGATACATTTATTTAATTGGGATTTGACCGGGAGAAGATGCTGGAAAATCTCGCCCCGACATGGTCAATCAGTAACAATGTGCGATATCGTGGCAACCGACGAATGGGACAGACCCCTGGCCGCTGTCCCCCAAATGTAAATGTGCCAGCGCATTCAAATCTCACCTGCTCCAGCTGCTGCGACCGTCCAGCAGCTCCCAGTCTCCTTAGCTGATCCTCTCGAGCGCTGCCAGGTGCATGTGTGTGATGTCACACAAGCACCAAGTGCTATACCTAGCCACCACATGGTGGGAAGCAGCAGACGAGTCCAGGAGCAGCTGGAGTAGGTGAGATTTGAATGCACTGGGGTGGGGGGGAGGGACGGGATCACATAAACATTTTGGGGGACTGCTCTTTAGAATCAGAAAAAAGTACAAGCTACTGCAGCAGAGTCCCCGTTATCAGTAATCCAGGCAACCGGAAGTCTCAACTAACCGACATGCCTGAAGAGATATCAGGGATTTTTGGATTTGCTGGCAGGCTGTAAACTGCTTACCGAGCCTCCTGCGACGTCTGGCAGCCTTTCTGTACCTCTTCGCAGCCTCCTCCATTCGTGCTCGTAAGTCGGAGTGTCCCCTGAACTGATGTCAGATGACATGCTGGCTTGTGTGCACGGGGGAAGCCAGAAAGCTGCTCGGAGCCCATGAGGAGATACAGGAAAGCAGCTAGATGTTGCTGGAGGCTTGATAAGTACTTCAGGTGGGAGACTTGTGCTATTTCGACCAGCAAGCACATGTATCCAGCATCAGGCGATCACTGCTGGTGCCGGATACTGGGGATGTGCTGTACAAAGGAAAGGATACACATAAGCAGCCATGGCCTTGTGTATTTCTTCAGGGCAGCAAAATCTGTCATGCCTTCTAATTGGACCTGGAAGCAATTTTGGACTGATTACATTTTATTGATGTTGTAAATTCAGTCTAGTACATGTGGTTAAACTGGCTGGCCACTCCCATCTTTTTACTGCACAAACTGTTTCTGTAGCAGTTACGGTATTACTTAGTCCTCAGTATGCTGATTTTGATTGGCTCAATTTCAAGCATCATACAATTTGCATACAGGCTGGAATTATTTGCATCTCATTGACCAACTGACAGCCTATGTTAACCACTTGAGGACCTAGGGCCACTTTTTTTCCATTCAGACCACTGCAGCTTTCACGGTTTATTGCTCGCTCATACAACCTACCACCTAAATGAATTTTGGCTCCTTGTCACTAATAAAGCTTTCTTTTGGTGCTATTTGATTGCTCCTGTGGAAAGTGTCTACTTTCCAAAATGGGGTCATTTGTGGGGTGTGTTTACTGTCCTCGCATTTTGGGGAGTGCTAATTTGTAAGCACCCCTGTAAAGCCTAAAGGTGCTCATTGGACTTTGGGCCCCTTAGCGCAGTTAGGCTGCAAAAAAGTGCCACACATGTGGTATTGCCGTACTCAGGAGAAGTAGTATAATGTGTTTTGGGGTGTATTTTTACACATACCGATGCTGGGTGGGAGAAATATCTCTGTAAATGACAATTTTTTAATTTTTTTTTTACACACAATTGTCCATTTACAGAGATCTTTCTCCCACTCAGCATGGGTATGTGTACAAATACACCCCAAAACACATTATACTACTTCTCCTGAGTACGGCGATACCACATGTGTGGCACTTTTTTGCACGTTAACTGCGCTAAGGGGCCCAAAGTCCAATGAGTACCTTTAGGATTTCACAGGTCATTTTGAGAAATTTCGTTTCAAGACTACTCCTCACGGTTTAGGGCCCCTAAAATGCCAGGACAGTATAGGAACCCCACAAATGACCCCATTTTAGAAAGAAGACACCCAAAGGTATTCAGTTAGTAGTACGGTGAGTTCATAGAAGATTTTATTTTTTGTCACAAGTTAGCGGAAAATGACACTTTGTGAAAAAAAACCAATAAAAATCAATTTCCGCTAACTTGTGACAAAAAATAAAATCTTCTATGAACTCACCGTACTACTAACAGAATACCTTGGGGTGTCTTCTTTCTAAAATGGTGTCACTTGTGGGGTTCCTATACTGTCCTGGCATTTTAGGGGCCCTAAACCGTGAGGAGTAGTCTTGAAACAAAATTTCTCAAAATGACCTGTGAAATCCTAAAGGTACTCATTGGACTTTGGGCCCCTTAGCGCAGTTAGGGTGCAAAAAAGTGCCACACATGTGGTATCGCCGTACTCGGGAGAAGTAGTACAATGTGTTTTGGGGTGTATTTTTACACATACCCATGCTGGGTGGGAGAAATAACTCTGTAAATGGACAATTGTGTGTAAAAAAAAATCAAAAGATTGTCATTTACAGAGGTATTTCTCCCACCCAGCATGGGTATGTGTAAAAATACACCTCAAAACACATTGTACTACTTCCCCCGAGTACGGCGATACCACATGTGTGGCACTTGTTTGCAGCCTAACTGCACTAAGGGGCCCAAAGTCCAATGAGTACCTTTAGGATTTCACAGGTCATTTTTGTTTCAAGACTACTCCTCACGGTTTAGGGCCCCTAAAATGCCAGGGCAGTATAGGAACCCCACTAATGACCCCATTTTAGAAAGAAGACACCCCAAGGTATTCTGTTAGTAGTACGGTGAGTTCATAGAATTTATTTCTTTGTCACAAGTTAGCGGAAATTGATTTTGTTTTTTTTCACAAAGTGTCATTTTCCGCTAACTTGTGACAAAAAATAAAATCTTCTATGAACTCACCATACTCCGTACGGAATACCTTTGGGTGTCTTCTTTCTAGAATGGGGTCATTTGTGGGGTTCCTATACTGCCCTGGCATTTTAGGGGCCCTAAACCGTGAGGAGTAGTCTTGAAACCAAATGTCGCAAAATGACCTGTGAAATCCTAAAGGTACTCATTGGACTTTGGGCCCCTTTGCGTACTTAGGGTGTAAAAAAGTGCCACACATGTGGTACCGCCGTACTCAGGAGAAGTAGTATAATGTGTTTTGGGGTGTATTTTTACACATACCCATGCTAAGTGGGAGAAATATCTCTGTAAATGACAATTGTTTGATTTTTTTTTTACGCACAATTGTCCATTTACATAGAAATTTCTCCCACCCAGCATGGGTATGTGTAAAAATACACCCCAAAACACATTATACTACTTCTCCTGAGTACGGCGGTACCACAGGTGTGACACTTTTTTGCAGCCTAGGTGCGCTAAGGGGCCCAACGTCCTATTCACAGGTCATTTTGAGGCATTTGTTTTCTAGACTGCTCCTCGCGGTTTTAGGGCCCCTAAAATGCCAGGGCAGTATAGGAACCCCACAAGTGACCCCATTTTAGAAAGAAGACACCCCAAGGTATTCCGTTAGGTGTATGGCGAGTTCATAGAAGATTTTATTTTTTGTCACAAGTTAGTGAAAAATGACACTTTGTGAAAAAAAAAAACAATAAAAATCAATTTCCGCTAACTTTTGACAAAAAATAAAATCTTCTATGAACTCGTCATACATCTAACAGAATACCTTGGTGTCTTTTTTTCTAAAATGGGGTCACTTGTGGGGTTCCTATACCGCCCTGGCATTTTACGGGCCCAAAACCGTGAGTAGTCTGGAAACCAAATGTCTCAAAATGACTGTTCAGGGGTATAAGCATCTGCAAATTTTGATGACAGGTGGTCTATGAAGGGGCGAATTTTGTGGAACCGGTCATAAGCAGGGTGGCCTTTTAGATGACAGGTTGTATTGGGCCTGATCTGATGGATAGGAGTGCTAGGGGGGTGACAGGAGGTGATTGATGGGTGTCTCAGGGGGTGGTTAGAGGTGAAAATAGATGCAATCAATGCACTGGGGAGGTGATCGGAAGGGGGTCTGAGGGGGATCTGAGGGTTTGGCCGAGTGATCAGGAGCCCACACGGGGCAAATTAGGGCCTGATCTGATGGGTAGGTGTGCTAGGGGGTGACAGGAGGTGATTGATGGGTGTCTCAAGGTGTGATTAGAGGGGGGAATAGATGCAAGCAATGCACTGGCGAGGTGATCAGGGCTGGGGTCTGAGGGTGTGGGCGGGTGATTGAGTGCCCTAGGTGCAGATAGGGGTCTAATCTGATAGGTAGCAGTGACAGGGGGTGATTGATGGGTAATTAGTGGGTGTTTAGGGTAGAGAATAGATGTAAACACTGCGCTTGGGAGGTGATCTGATGTCGGATCTGCGGGCGATCTATTGGTGTGGGTGGGTGATCAGTTTGCCCGCAAGGGGCAGGTTAGGGGCTGATTGATGGGTGGTAGTGACAGGGGTGATTGATGGGTGATTGACAGGTGATCAGTGGGTTATTACAGGGAAGGACAGATGTAAATAATGCCCTGGTGAATTGATAAGGGGGGGTCTGAGGGCAATCTGAGCGTGTAGGCGGGTGATTGGGTGCCCGCAAGGGGCAGATTAGGGTCTGATCTGATGGGTAACAGTGACAGGTGGTGATAGGGGGTGATTGATGGGTAATTAGTGGGTGTTTAGGGTAGAGAATAGATGTAAACACTGCGCTTGGGTGGTGATCTGATGTCGGATCTGCGGGCGATCTATTGGTGTGTACAATTTCTCCACTAACTGCGCTCCTGGGATTCGCACTACAATAGGATCTATTAACGTGGTGCGCTCTTAAATATCCGATGTAAGATAATTAGGAAACAAAAAGCATGCAAGTAGCGCTCCAGATCTCAAAGAAGTCCACAATCAAACCAATTCAATGTCCATTACGTGTCTGTCGAAGTCCCTTTAAACACGACACCTTGGATCATCTAGGTCTTCCTGTATAGACTCCGTTTTAGGATCAACACGATATACCACCACCACTTCAATATCCCAATGGACCGTGATGAAAAATAGCCTTAATACACCACTGGCGAGCGCCGTGACACACCCCCTCCGTGTCCACACTCACCCAATGGACCTCCTTAGGTCTCCGGAGGTAAGATTTAAAGCCAGTGGGGGTTAATACACATTATCAGAAATCCGTATGCCTCTCCTCAATCAAGGTACTGCGGGACTAAGAAAGCTCAATAGTATAAAATCATTTATTAAAAAAAAATTCTAAAAGCCAGATTGCACTCACACTTAGGAGACTTGATAACAGCGCTTTATACAGTGTTGGGTCCCCGGGTGACCACTCCGCTGATCATCGCCTCAAACCTCCACGTCCTGAGTAACTTCCCTGGTATTTCCGTGTTCGCCAGCAGCGTCCGACGTAGCTCCGCCCTACGCGTTTCGTCAGAGATCTGACTCATCAGGGGCTGACGTCAGACGCTATGCCGGCATTTTTATCCCTTGGGCATTCCTAAACCAACTTTATTGTACCCTCACTCATGCAAACAGGAAATTCTCCTGCGCATGTGTACAGTCCTCACTGATCTTACTGGGCTCAATCAACCCTCCCCTTCGTACTCACTCACCAAATAGACTCTGATGCCAAGCGTCGTAAAGACGCACCATAACCTCTGCCTATAGAGAGAATGCCGTTCCGGAATTCCGCCGCTATCTTCCAAAATGGAAAATGCAGCGCTACGTTCCACCGCTTGTGGAATCGTCTGAATTACGGTTTTCAGCTATCATCAAACAGAGTGATCACTTACAAATACAACTAATACAGCATTTTTCTATGCCTACCCTAATATGCCCTCCCTCCTATATTAATCATTCCTAATAAAGCAATTTATATCAAATTCCACATTAAGACCTCTTGGAACCAGGGTATCTAGATTAAAAATCCACATCCCTTCTTTTTTAGAAATCTCCCTCGTTTTATTAAAACCCCTCCATGAACCTCTTAATTTCTCCACTCCACAAAAGAACATTCTACTTGGATCACACTGATGTTTCAATTTAAAGTGCATAGACAAACTGTGTTGCTCAAAACCCTTTTTAATATTATTTATGTGTTCTCCAACTCTTTCTTTTAATGTCCTGGTGGTGCGGCCCACATATTGCAAGCCGCAACTACACCATATTACATACACCACCCCCACGGATGCACATGTAATAAATTGCCTGATTTTATATTCTCTCCCATTAGAGTTTGCTTGGATACTTACCTTTCTCCCTCCGTTCGATTCTCTACAACCCTTGCAACTCCTACAAGGAAAAAACCTGGGGTCTGCCACCCCACAAATTCGATCTATTGGTGTGGGTGGGTGATCAGATTGCCCGCAAGGGGCAGGTTAGGGGCTGATTGATGGGTGGCAGTGACAGGGGGTGATTGATGGGTGATTGACAGGTGATTTACAGGTGATCAGGGGGGATAGATGCATACAGTACATGGGGGGGGGGGTCTGGGGAGAATCTGAGGGGTGGTGGGGTGAGCAGGGGGCAGGGGGGGGGGATAAAAAAAAAAATTAGCGTTGACCGATAGTGACAGGGAGTGATTGATGGGTGATTAGGGGGGTGATTGGGTGCAAACAGGGGTCTGGGGGGTGGGCAGGGGGGGGTCTGATGGGTGCTGTGGGCGATCTGGGGCAGGGGGGGGGGTGAAATCGGTGTGCTTGGTGCAGACTAGGGTGGCTGCAGCCTGCCCTGGTGGTCCCTCGGACACTGGGACCACCAGGGCAGGAGGCAGCCTGTATAATACACTTTGTAAACATTACAAAGTGTATTATACACTTTGTATGCGGCGATTGTCGGGTTAACATCCCGCCGGCGCTTCCGTATGGCCTGCGGGATGTTGCGGCGGGTGAGCGGCGCCAGGCGGAGGCAGAGGATCGCGTCACTGATGACGCGATCGCTCCGCCCATGCCCCTACAAGGACCGCCGCCATTTGTCAATACGGCGGTCCTTGCGGGGTCCACTTCCCGGCCGCCAATTGTATATACGGCGGTCGGGAAGTGGTTAATATTAAATGTTAAAATGTAAAGTAAGGCTTACAGACCCTCCAACACAATATAAATGTAAAACTATGGTAGGGCTTAGATTGTGAGCTCCTCTGAGGACAGTCAGTGACATGACCATGTATTCTGTAAAGTGCTGCAGAAGATGTCGGCGCTATATAAATAGACAATAATGACAATTACTATTATTACCACCTGTGTCCTTAAAGGGCAACTTAAGTGAGAAGAATATGGAGGCTGCCATATGATCCTCTGCCTATATTACTTTTAGCTATAGATCCTGAACAAGCATGCAGCAGATCAGGTGTTTCTGACATTATTGTCAGATCTGACAAAATTATCTGCATGCTTATTTCTGGTATGATTCAGACACTAATACACCCAAATAGATCAGCAGGGCTGCCAGGCAACTGGTATTGTTTAAAGTGATCCTGTGCCGAAGCTTGGGATCAAAATGGGATACTCCCCTTAAGAGAGGGAAGCCTTAGGATCCTATTGAGGCTTCACTCCGTGCTCCGATGTCCCCTGTCACTGAGCGCAGCTCCCATTCAGATCGGAGCCCCTCTCTCTTCTCAATTAATTCGTCCTTTAAGGGTCCAGTTAGCTAGTTTGTATAAGAACCTTTAGAGGTATATTCTTTGTCATGAGCATTTACCTAGTCCTATACTGTTCATAGGAATAATCTGTATGTATAGAGCATATGAAGTCAGCAATCTGCCTTGTTCTAATGGTATTTTTTTAATGTTTTTCAGGATGGAGCCCACAAACTTCCTGTTGAAGCTGAACCCCTCCATCAATCTTGCAGATAAAGTCCATCGGAACACGGCACTGCACTGGGCTGTGACCAGCAGTAACATCAATGCTGTGGATCTGCTCCTGGAGGCCGGAGCCAGCATGGATGTAGAGAACGCTAAGGTGAGAAACATTCATCCACACCCATAACACCTAATCCTGCTAACACCCAAATGAGTCCGGACATGAGGGAAGACAGATATCAATCTGCTGCCAAACAAGCCCTGTAATCACTTATGACACAGGCACTGCTTTCCGTTTTCCCAATCGGCCTTGGACGTTCTATAGTACAACATACAAAGATATGTATTATTCATGAACAATGACGCTATAACTGCTTCATACTGCAGAGATGGAAATGAGGATATATATCTGTTATTATGGCAGTGATAATGGCATGTGTGCTTGGTATCGGTTTATCAGCCACTTTTCTGGATTTTGTGAGCATTGTTGATTGCTGATTTTAGGGGTCCTTATGGCTGTAATACACGGGTCGACCGGTGGCTTGATTAGCCGCCGGATCGACCCCAGCCGCGTCCCCGCTCATCCGCGCGGATCGATCCCCGCTGAATATTATCATCTGGCCGGATCAGCTGGTCGATACACGGTACAGAAACGTACCGTGCATCCCCAGCATTAGGGACTCTTTATCATTTCCCAACCCATTTGCTGCCTAACTTAATTTTACTTAAAGAGAAACTGTAAGCAAGAATTGAACTTCATCATCAGTAGCTGATACCCCCTTTCCCATGCAAAATCTTTTCCTTATCTCAAATGGATCATCGGGGGGTTTGTATGGCTAATATTCTGGTGAAACCCCTCCCACATTGTGATGTCTGGACCATGGTCCTGACAGTTTCCTGTTTGTGAACCTCACTGCATTGTGGGAAATTGCTATTTTGGCAGTTGGAAACAGCTGTAAACAGCTAACGGCATCCAATTCCACTGGCATCACCTGCCAGCAGTAAAAATGTCACCATGTGATAAATGTCAGAATGACTAAATCATTTATACGTAACTATTGTAAAAATTAGCTTTTTTTTTTTTCTTTTACATTATTTTCACTGGAGTTCCTCTTAAAACCTTTTTCATATAACTAGGTAAAAATATACATTTATGAAAATCAATTGAAAATAAAGTTGAGTGGACTTGCCTCCAAACAACCACAATATCCTTAAGAAGGCAAAACTCTTATTTCCATAATGTGTTTCACAGACCGATACTCCTGCTTCATCAGGTATATATTGAGCCTAATGGTTGGGAAAAAGAGACTCAGCACCGCCACCTACATTAGTGCCAGTGCTGATTTTAACCACTTGCCGACCGCGCACTCATACCGCGCGTCGGCAAAGTGGCAGCTGCAGGACCAGCGACGCAGTACTGCGTCGCCAGCTGCAGGCTGATTAATTAGGAAGCAGCCGCTCGCGTGAGCGGCTGCTTCCTGTCAAATCACGGCGGGGGGCTCCGTGAATAGCCTGCGGGCCGCCGATGGCGGCTCGCAGGCTAAATGTAAACACAAGCGGAAATAATCCGCTTTGTTTACATTGTACGGCGCTGCTGCGCAGCAGCGCCGTAAGGCAGATCGGCGATCCCCGGCCAATCAGCGGCCGGGGATCGCCTCCATGTGACAGGGGACGTCCTGTCACTGGCTGCACAGGACGGATAGCGTCCTGTGCAGCCCGGATCACCGGGAGGGAGAGGTAGGAGAGGGAGGGGGAGAATGTCGCCGCGGAGGGGGGCTTTGAGGTGCCCCCCCCCCGCAACTAGCCTGCACGCAGGAGCGATCAGACCCCCCCTGCACATCATCCCCATAGGGGGGAAAAAAGGGGGGCGATCTGATCGCTCTGCGTGCCCTCTGATCTGTGCTGGGGGCTGCAGAGCCCACCCAGCACAGATCCCTTCAAACAGCGCTGGTCCTTAAGGGGGGGTAAAGGGTGGGTCCTCAAGTGGTTAATCTATGTTTGCGCTCCTTAAAGTATACCTGTCGGGAGAGGGTGGGACTGGAAATGCCCCATTTTGATATTTAGCTCAGTAGAGGAAAGCCTTGGATAATCTAGAGGCTTACGCCATCCCCCTCGCCTCCACCAATGCAGCGCTGGCACCCCCCCCCCCCCCCCCCCCAACCTCTCCGATGAGCTTGTCAAGTGGTGCGCGAGGCTGCGCTCCTGTTTGTCAATAAGTATGGCCGCACTGCTCAGGATGACTCAGGGCTGCCACGCTCCTTCACATATGGGAGTACGGTCGTAAATTCCCAGAAAGGTCCAGCGCTGGAGCGGTCTCGAGGTGGGCGGGGGAAGGCTCTGGAGGAGGCAAGTCAGGTGTGTACACCAGAAACAAGCACGCAGCTAATCTTTAGATAATGAAGGGCTAAAAGTTTTAAAGGCAGAGGATCAGCCAGGTAACTAGTATTGCTTAAAAGGAAATGAATATGTCAACTTCCATATACCTCTCACTTCAGGTACCCTTTAAGAATCCAGGGCTGCTGCAGTCAGAGGTAATTCTCACTCATAACTAATTATAGTTAATAAGTCATGCAAGGCTGAGAAAACAACATCTGAGTGCAGGAAATAGATAAAGTTAAAGAGAAACCGTAACCAAGAATTGAACTTCATCCCAATCAGTAGCTGATACCCCCTTTCCCATGAGAAATCTTTTCCCTTTCACAAACGGATCATCAAGGGGGCTCTGTATGGCTGATATTGTGGTGACACCCCTCCCACAGGAAACTGAGGATCATGGTCCTGGCAGTTTTCTGTCTGTGAACCTCGTTGCATTGTGGGGAAATAGCTGTTTACAGCTGTTTCCAACTGCCAAACGAACCAAGCGGCAGCTACTTCCAGTGACATCACCTGCCAGCAGTAAAAATGTCACCATGTGATAAATGACAGAATCTAAATCTGAGAGGAAGGATTTGACAATGGGCAAACTCTGACTAAATCATTTATACATAATTATTGTAAAAATGAAGCACTTTTTTATTACATTATTTTCATTGGAGTCCTCTTTAAGTCCAAGATTTGTCTGTATGGGAGCTGAATAAACATTAAAAGACTAAATTTAACGTTGTGACTGTTTCGAGTTCACGAGGGAAGTTTTTCAACCTGCAAGTCCAAAATAAGATTCCAGGAAAATCCTATTGAGAATTAGGACTTTTGATATACAATTGTTTATCCGTTGTTAAGGTTTGCTTTAGTTTAGGCATGTACATTTCGCTTAAGGTTTGCATTGAACTCCTTGTACATTTAAACTATAAGCTGTCATCTCATGTGTACATTTACTGTGACTTTCCGCAGGGAGAGACCCCTCTTGAGCTTGCTCAGCAAAGCCGAAATCGCATCATCCTCCATATTCTGGCAAGCGAGGCCAAAACCAGAGCCAGCCGGAACTCCCGAGTCTTAAAGGTTCTAAGGAAGTACGAGGTCAGTGAGGCTGTAATTGATGTGGGGTTATCTGTTTGAAATGATCAAGATCACCAAGCTTAACCACTTATGCCATTCGCAGTATTATATCTATGCCCCACAGTTCCCGCACAGTAGCATAGATATACGTCCGTCACTGTAAACAGCCGCCACTCGCTCCCATGAGAGTTCTAACCACCGCCCATTAGCCTGGAGATCAGTGAATGGGATCGCAGATTGCAAATCTCTCACTTCTGGCTCCTCATTTTTGCACTTCTGGTAACGATCCAATCAGAAAACCATTGTTATGACCTCACTGAATTCAGATGTGCACCAAGGTCATTCACTCGTCACAGTAGTTGGGGATCGCTCGTTTTATGATGACTGCCGTCTAGCATGAGCATTAGAATTTCAGCCCTGACGAGTTGCAGCAGACGTGAAGAAGAGATTTGTGTTGACCCTTGTGGTCATGAGTCCTTACCTAGTCATATCTTTGTTTCCTGGCAGACCTTGCTGGTGGCGGTGCTCTGCGTTCTCCTCCTGGGGGGCATCGGGTACATCCTGAACTTGCACACCGACTCCTGGCTGCTAAAGGGGACGCTGCTCGCCCTGCTGACAATCGGATCTCAGTTCCTGGCCAGGTTGGTCTTTATTGTTTCTTGAATAGTTTGTGGACAACACCTTCTTCTAAAAATGTGAAATTTGGGCTGCTTCTCGTGTTGTCTGGAGTACAACTGCCTACAGTTACTTATGCCACTGGATCTTTTCTCAGTATTTCATTGCCACCTGTAGACCTCCCGGGTCATATAACAAGTGCAGGTGACATAATCACTCTGCCCCACTATACCATGTGTAGCCTCCTCCCCCCCCCCCCTACTCCACATAACTCCCCCCCCCCCCCCCCTCCTTCCTCCTCATAACAAGCTCAGCCACCTTTTCCCTACCCATGTAACAAGTGTGGCCAGTATATTGTTCCCCTCCCCCTACAGGTGTGACCAACATGAATTTCCCCTCCAGAATAAGTGTGGCCAGGTTATTTTTCACCCCAACAAGTGTGGCATATCACCCCCCATGCCTTCTCCTCCTCAGTCACAAGTTTGGGCAGTATATAGGGATGGATTTACCATAAGGCACTGTAGGCACTTGCCTACAGGCGCCTGATGTTGTAACGGCGGCTCACTTCCCTCCCTGAGTGCCTCTTTTCCTCCTTCCCTATGCAGAGTCCTGGTGAGAGTGTAATGAGAAGTTAATAACTCTGCTCTCGGCACACCACTGATGAGATCTCCCTTCAGTCAGGGGCACCTCTAGCTACTTAATATTAAGGGTACATCTGGCTATCTAAGGGGCACCGGTAGCTACTTAAGACAGGCAAGGAAAGTAAGGGAGAAGTGACAGCTGGGATAGCCAACCCAGTTGTGGTGCAGTTTAGTGGGGGGGGGGGGTGGAGGTTAATGGAGGGTGAAATCTAAGGTGCAAAGACATTTGTGCCTATAGGCTCCTGTGAGGTAAATCCAGGCCTGGCAGTATATCAGTAAAAGTGTGACCTGCTTCTCCACCTCCAACCCCCTATCAAAAAAACAGGCACTTCTACCCCAGACTGACAGCTCATTCACAGGGCTGGATTTCTGGAAAGGCCACAAAGGCTCAGTCCTCTGGCGGCTGCAGCCCAAGGGGCACCTGGGCATGAAGGAGGGGTTGCTACATATGAAAGAGAAGACTTAAATAAGAAGCAACACATGAAAAAGGGATGCTCAAGGGAGCGGTTTATGAAACTGGGGCTGAATACATGGAATGATTCACATGAAATGGGAGGGGCGCTGCTGTAAATGGGGAACCACAAGATACTTGGCCTAGGGACACACAAAGTATAAATCCAGCCTTTCTCACCCAACACAAACCAGCTCATTGGAGCACCAGCTGATTACCTGCTCCAGTGCAGGGTCTTTCACGCTCTTCTGCAGCCACCCGCTGACACACAGCACTGTATAGCTCCGAGGCTATACAGAAGAAACAGCCCAGCGCAGGAGCAGGTACATGGCCTGTGCTCCACTACGCTGCTTTGCATTTGGGAGGTGGATGGCAGTACTGCTAGAAGGGGTGGAAGTGGTCCCTACCCTTCCCCCTCTGGCTTTTGAAGGTTTTCTCACCCAGTAATTATACTGTTGTTTTGAAGTACAAACCATTTTAAAAAAGTTTCCCTACTTAATTCTCAATCCAATGACTCTTCTTGAAGTTGTCCTCTTAACCCATTAGCAATTTCAATAGAAATATCTTGCTAAACTCGAGATAAGTGCCCTGCTTTTGACCTCAGTCGGCAGAACTCGTTGTGCTGTACATTCTTGGAATGCTTTGATCTCTCTCTGCTAGCAGAAAATATAGAAACTGAAAGCAGAAGTCCTCTGTCATTAACTCACACTGCCCCCTAGTGACAAGTGGCCATAAATACACATTACAGCAGTACTAATTAGAAACAAAGGAAATGTAACCCATAAGAAAAAAAGTGCTAAAGTAAATAAGCCTGAAGCACTTGCACGCCACAAAATAAATTGGCTGCTAAAGGGTTAATGGTTTGTACTGTTGACACTTAAATTTGGGCCTCTCCTTTGTTTTCTTTCCTCAGGCGATTTGTGGGACCGACCAGCCAGAAGCACTTTCCTGCAATCCTCCTTGTCAGCTCGGTGTTCTGGATGTTTATGACCTGGTTCATCCTTTTCCTTCCTTATATCCTTTCTAGTGTGTCTAATAATTCATGTTACTATATTCATAGAAAGGACCATCGGGTGTATAAAGCACAAAGTCTCTCAATTCTTGTGGTACAAAAATATCAAAACATCTTTATTGACACAAGTACAAAAATTCATTTTAAAAAAGAGGAAGTCTCTGTAAGGTGCTCCTCATTGGATAGTCGCAGGAATATGCAATAATAGCAAGAGCTTAAATATTCAACAATATATCGATTAGCGGTATATAAATTGGCAACGACACGCTCGTTTCGGGCATGAAATGCCCTTCGTCAGGCCACTGTATAAGCAATTTCTATATATCCTGTTGGCGACATATGGCAGGTATATGAAGAACCATGCGGCTAGAAGCAGGAGTGCTTCTAGCCGCATGGTTCTTTATATACCTGCCGTCAGGATCGTGTGATATGCGTCTGCTAAGCCAGATGCTGTTTTGGTCTCTTGCTCCTGCCATATGTCGCCAACAGGATATATAGAAATTGCTTATACAGTGGCCTGACGAAGGGCATTTCATGCCCGAAACGAGCGTGTCGTTGCCAATTTATATACCGCTAATATATTGTTGAATATTTAAGCTCTTGCTATTATTGCATATTCCTGTGACTATCCAATGAGGAGCACCTTACAGAGACTTCCTCTTTTTTAAAATGAATTTTTTGTACTTGTGTCAATAGATGTTTTGATATTTTTGTACCGCAAGAATTGAGCGACTTTGTGCTTTATACACCCGATGGTCCTTTCTATGAATATAGTGAGTTGTCTGGGGTGAAGTGGATCACACCAAAAGGGACTTTATGGTTTTCTAGTCTTTCTTCCATTTATTAAAAAGACACGCTCCCAATTATAATATTATCATTAATAATTCATGTTGCAAGCAATTTGTATGCTACTTTGAATCGACAGGAAGTTCATTTAATTGTCCCCTTTCCAAGCTGCGTAAAGTTTTCATGCAAGCCATATCTCATTGGCTATAGTGTAAAGGTGATACATTTTTTTTTTTCATATATTTCTTTTCAATTTGAGAATTCTCATTAATTTTTTTCCAGAACGATTTGTAGCCGTTTAAAACTCTGACCATAATATTTCTCCCACTTATGAAAAAAAAAGATTGAAAACTTAAGAAATTGATTTGGTCTTTCAAAAATCTAAAAAAAAAAAAAATTATCCATTTTAAAGAGGAGCTTCAGAGTGAAAATGAAAGTCCGGCAGCCTGCAAGTAAAGGAAAGTTACTGTAGTGAATAGCTTGGCATTTTTCTCTGCGGAGAGAGTGGAGGCGGGGCCAGGTGCCGGGAGTCGGGTGATGCAGGGACTTCGGGACGGCATCGTGAGACGAGGCTTCTCGGGTAAATATAACTTTCCTTTACTAACAGGCTGCAGGTTTTTCATTTTTGCTCTGGAGGTCCTCTTTAACTTATGGCTTTTTGCAGCCCCCTGGAGTCATCCTGTGTGCGCTCCGTCCTTCCACAACCCCCGCAACTCTGGCTGGCCATGCGTTTCCTCATTGCGTCCCTGTGCACAACAGCGTTCTGTGCATTACGCAGTACAGGAAAATTGCTACTGCGTATGCACAGAGTGCTTCCTGCAACGGTAGCGTAATCGGGGTATGTGCGGCTCGGGGCTGCGCATGCGACTGTCCTGTGACCTGCCAGCTCTGAGGGGGTTGCCGCTGCTCGCTTGAGGGAAGGATGGCGTGAGCAATGTATGACTCCAGGGGCTGTAAGAAGCTCCAGGTCAGTTAAACTGATTTTTTTTTTTTTTCAGCTAAAATAACCGTATAAATCAGGAAATTGACAATCTACACTACACCATTCAATTTTCAGAGAAATTCTTTAGAAAAATCATTCACTCAAGTTATAGCGATAAGAATGGGAAATTAGATTTTTTTTCAGTTGAATAGGGAAAATAAAAATTCAGATTTTTCTGTGCAAGCCATCATTTTTATTGAATACAGTAGATTCCGGGTTAACAGGGCTGGTTATAGACTTTTTGCTTCCTAAGCCAAACTTGTGAGGATGCACCCCACCCCGATTTGGAATGATCGCACAGCACCCGACAATTTACTCTGCTGCATTTAATGTTCTCGCATGACATGCTGCAGCTCGACACAATCGCACAGGATGGCTGTGAGTCTGTGACAAACAAACTGCTCACCCTCTGCCACTCCGTTCCTCCTCAGGAAGGTACACACAGTACAAAAATGCTGCCCCTGAAATCTCTGCGTCTGATGCAAATGTTTCACCTTGCTTCATGAGAGAACCGACCCTGCCAGTTAACCGGAATGCAGACAACTGGCAGTCTCAACCGGCATGCCTGGCGGAAGACAATTGGGGCATCCCTAACTGACTGCACAGTAGTGTGCAGTAGAAAATGCTTATGAAACCTCTGGCGGAGTCCTTTTCATGTCTTGCAGTTTGCGGCATCCTCTTACGGCTCCCTGGCATGTCGCCTAACCCGCATCTGGTCACATGATGCATTGGGACCATGCAAGGAGGACACGGCAAAGCAGCCAGGAGCTGCGAAAAGTGACAAGGACGGTGTCGGAGAATTTGTAAGCAGTTTCTGCTGTACTCCACTGTGCGGGGAATCCGGTGAAGGGAGGTGAGTGTTATTTTTTTTTAATGCCGGTTGCTTGAGAAGTCAAGCATGGGCTTTAACATTAAAGAGAAACTCCAACCTAGAATTGAACTTTATCCCAATCAGTAGCTGATACACCCTTTTACATGAGAAATATAATGCTTTTCACAAACAGACCATCAGGGGGCGCTGTATGACTAATTTTGTGCTGAAACCCCTCCCACAAGAAGCTCTGGGACCACGGTACTTTTGGCAGTTTGTTACAATGTAACAAGGTTCACAGACAGGAAATAGCTGTTTACAGCTGTCTCTAACTGCCAAAACAGCTAGGAGCAGCTACATAACCTGCCCAAAGTAAAAATGTCACCATGTAATAAATGTCAGAATGTAAATCGAGGAGAGGAAAGATTTTACAATGAGCAAACACTGACTAAATCATTTATACATAATTATGGTAAAAATAAAGTACTTTTTTTTTTACTACATTATTTTCACTGGAGTTCCTCTTTAAGGCGCGCTGATGTGATAGCAAAGATTAACAGGAGGCTGCTTGCGCTATTTAAAATAACCAGAGACGAAGCACCCTCTTGTATTTTACCATATATATTAATGGGAACATGACAGCAAACGCCTACCCTGCTCTCTGTTTCATTCTTCACTGCTTAATCTGCCTGTTATCAGCCCTGATTAGAATCCCCGACTGAGCATTCAGTCTCTATCTTTTCCCGGAATGATTATAGCTGAGTCAGTCTTCTGTGATGTCTTTTCAAGCCCAAGCCTGCCCCCTTGTGGCTCTGATTTGCTGCTATTTATCCTTGAAGCAGCAAAGCAGAGCCACAAGGGGGCAGACTTGGGCTTGAAAAGACATCACAGAAGACTGACTCAGCTATAATCATTCCGGTGAAAGCTAGACTGAATGCTCAGTCGGGGATTCTTATCAGGGCTGCTAACAGGCAGATTTAGCAGAGACGAATGAAACAGAGAGCAGGGTAGGTGTTTACTGTCATGTTCCCATTGATATATATGGTAAAATACATGAGGGTGCTTCGTCTCTGGTTCCCTTTACCCACAGTATTACTGACCTGTCTAAGGACGAGAATAAGGCTCTAAAACGGGTTGTCTTTTGTGCTTGTGGTTTTTAGTTATTGTGTTTATGACTTTCTGCTGGAAATTGGGATCATCCCTAATGCACATACTAGTTGTATTTATTATCAAACTTTTTATCCTTAAAGAGAACCTGTACTGAGCAAAATTATTTAAAATAAACACATGAGGTAACTTCAAATGAACATTACATAGTTACCTTGCCATCAGTTCCTCTCAGAAGCTCACCATTTTCTTCTTACAGTGATCCCTTCCAGTTCTGACAACATTTTGTCAGAACTGAAATATATCAGTTGCTGTCAGTTATATATCAGTTGCTGTCAGTTACAGCTGAGAGGAGAACTGATGTGTCAATGTTTCCCTATGGCTCAAGTGGGCGATGTTACAGTTTAACTGTGTGCTGACCAGAAAGCTGTTATGGGGTAATAGCCATTTTCAAAATGGAGGACGGAGAATTCCATTGATCACAGTGGACAAACAGGGTGCAGGAGAGGAAAAATAGATTGAGGAGTAGACTACACAGGAGGTAAGTATGACTTGTGTATGTTTATTTTGTCTTTTAATGTTCAGGTTTTCTTTAACTCTTCTCGTTCCTCACATTTGGCCCAAGCGACTGTCCAGGTTCCATTTGTACTGAGCATCTTCCTGCTTTTGTATTATTTCTACAAAACATGGAGGACAGACCCCGGGTTCATCAAAACCTCTGAGGAAGAGAGAAAGCAGGTAAGTCGGGGAAAAATAAACACCTCTCTGATTTTTATTCCTTTGAGCACCAGAATACAGAGATCAGATTTGCCAAAGAGCAGAAGCAATGGTGATCTCGGTGTTGTACAGACGCCACAAGTATTACAGAGCTCCCTTCCCCAACTGAAACCTCCGCTCTGCTGCATACAACCTTCTTCTGTCCTACGCTAGAATCATCTCCTCACACCTGCAAGACTTCTCATATTGTTTCCAGTACAGGAAGAGTAAAAAAACTTCACTTGTTATCTATGCAAAAGAGCTTCTCTGAGCTCTCCAACTGATAAAGATATCTGACTCTTTAGTCAGAGAGCAATGCTATTTTCTGAAGCCCTTATACATCAAAGAAACAGTGAAAGACAACTTCAGATAGGGTTTTACTGCAGAGGAGTTCAAAGGGTCATTATCTCTGCTTGTTTCATAATTTAAAAGGCAGAGTGTAGTTTGTAACTGCAAATATTAGAGAATGAGCCAATGTTATAAAAAAAAGCTACCGGAAAATAAAAATATGAGACTCTCTTCTTTGCTACTAATGTTCTATTAATTTATCTATTCTACACATTTCATGATATAAGTTTGGGGATTTTTTTTCACTTTAGTGGCACTTTAAAGGGAAACTGAAGCGAGAGGGATATGGAGGCTGCCATATTTATTTCCTCCTGGCGGTCCTGCTCATCTCTTATAAAGAGGAACTGTAATGACATATATTAGGATGCAGTAAATGTATTCAGGATACCCAATTTTATGTAAAATATTCTGGTTTCAGTATCAGGAACACTTCCTATAGCTATCTATTGCTGTGTTTTGGTATGTAGCCCACCCTCCTACTGAGGCTTAGCCTAGGCTGTTTATCATGCAAGCCTTTTGGTAGACCAGAGATATTTTCTACTAGCTTTACAGGAACATTCCACAGTGCTGCACCTGCCTGTACTAAAGATGTTGCCACCTGTAATAAATTTCAGAAAGTGGGAGAGGAAAGATTTTACAATGGGCAAACACTGACTAAATTATAAATTAATATTGTAAAAAAAAAATTCTATTCATTATGTTATTTTTTCTACAGATCCTCTTTTATAAGTTTACAGGGGAAAAAAGTTTCTGAAGGATCCACTGTGACTTTGATTTGTGTTTTCAGACAATCATCACGCTGGCGGAGGCTGGGTGTCTGGATGTCCGGCTGTTCTGTAGCTCTTGCCTGGTATGTTCCACCTCAGTATCTCCGAGCTTGTTATTAAACCTAAACTGGCACTATTAAGCATTTATGCTGTGACTGTATGCTGGTTTTGTTTTCCTCTAGTTATCGGTTTAGATCAGGGGTCCCCAAACATTTTGGGTAGAGGACCGGGTCAACATACTTCAGACAACTGGGGGTCCGGAGTATGCATAAAATGATGTAGAAGGCTTTGCAGGCCAGACAATGAAGCATACCCAGGGGTGACAAGCTGCAGTCCAATTGGACAGCAGTGTCACCTGATGTGGAATTTGATTGGAAACCAGCAAATTACTGCTTTCTGGCTTCCATGCGGATAGGTGGTGCCAGCACTGATATTCCTGGGGCTGTGGAGTCGGGAGTCGAGGAGTCAGAGCAATTTTGGGTACCTGGAGTTGGAGACAGTGGTTTAACCCTCCTGGCGGTTAATTTTTTCTGCCAATTAGGCAGAAATCCATTTAAAAAAAATAAAAATTTGTTTCATGTAAAGCTACCAGAGTGGTAGCTACATGAAACACCACTAGAGGGTGCATGTGTCCCTCTAGTGCAATCGTTGCCGGCATCAATAGTAAACAGGGGAACGCGTATAAAACGTGTTCCCGTTTGGCTTCTCCTGTCGCCATGGCGACGATCGGAATGACGTCAGCTGACGTCAGACGCCTCCGATCCAGCCTGTAGTGCTGCCTGGAACTCATTGGTCCGGGCAGCGCAGGGCTCTGGCGGGGGGGGGGGGGGGCCTCTTCCGCCGCTGCGTTGTACGTGCGGCTAGCAAAGTGCTAGCTGCGCGTACAGCACTTTGAATGGTGCGAATCGCCCCAATAGAGGCTGAGATATCCTCCTGCGCGGCATAGCCCGAGCTCAGCTCAGGCTTACCGCCAGGAAGGTTAAGTAAACTGAGGAGTCGGATGATTTTTGAACCAAATCCATACCCTTTGTAAAAATTAGACTAAGCAATTTTGAGTACCTGGAGTCGGTGGTTTCATAAAAAGAAGAGTCGGATGATTTTTGTACCGACTCCACAGCCCTGTGCTATTCTATATGCAGACCACCAATATTTAAAGATGTAGCTGACCGCATCTATATGTAATACTTTGTGTGTGGGGGGCCAGTAAAAAAAGCCCCAGAGGCCACATTCGGCCCGTAGGCCGTAGTTTGAGGACCACTGGTTTAGAGAGTATCCAATAATGGAATAAATTTGTTGTTCCCACTGTCGTAAAAATATCCTTTATTTCAATTATAATCCGGGGGGGGGGGGGGGGGAGCGCTGGGTATGCGCAATTGTGGTTGCCTGCAAGGATCAGGATCCAGTTCCTCAGGTGCCAGTTTGGTACTGTACAGACACATTGCTTGCTTATAGGTTGGTGCCACTTTCTGTTTTTGGAGGGAGGAGGATTGCCAATGCTGCTGGCAGCCGACTTACGTTTTACCCCCAAGTCAGAATGAAGTGGGAGGCTTGTGCAGGATCTAAAGCAGGGGTCAGAGAACTTTTTGGCTGAGAGAGCCATAATTGCCTCATATTTTAAAATGTAATTCCGTGAGAGCCATACGATATGTTTCAAACTGGGACAGTGCGCATGCACAGCAGAGGGCTCACTTCCCTGTTGCCATGGTGGCAGCGGAAGTGTCACACGTCTTCAGCTTCTCTTGGGTTTCAGCAACATCAGCAATTTGCCCGAGAGCCAGTTCGGGTGTTTCAGGTGAGGAGGAAGTGGGAGGCTTCTGCAGGATTGGGGGGGGGGGGGGGGGGGGAGATGTCAGGTAGAAGTGGGAGGCTTGTGCAGTATCGGGGGGGGGGGGGAGATGTCAGGTAGAGGTGGGAGGCTGGTGCAGGATCCAAAGGCTTCCCTCTTCTTGGGTAAGTATCCAGTTTGTTTATTTTCATTATTTTCACCTATGATACAGTTTATTGGTTTATGTTAAAGTTGCATTTGATTTCATTATGACTGATTTCAACTTGCATGCATACATTATATAAGCGATATAAAGTATTGGCTGTGTCCATGTATGTGTTGGAAGCATTGTAGTTACACTGTATGCCTTCCCAGGTGAAGAAACCGCTGAGGTCTATGCACTGCCACTCCTGCGGTTCCTGTGTGGCCAGGTTTGACCAGCACTGTATATGGACCGGACATTGTATTGGTGAGATTATGTGACTGACATAAGTAGCAAGAACTTCTGTGTATATTATATGGTCTCTGTTATCCAGGCCAGCACAAGCAGGGATTGCTAGGTGCCAGATATGTGTAATTTCCGATTGCTTGAGAGTCCAAACAACCGGTGCCTAAATTTAGCACTAACCCCCCCCCCCCCCCCCCCCCACACACACACACACACACCACCACCACCCCCCCCCTCCCCTCCCCTCCCCTGGACACCACTTACCAGAGCTCCGGCCCCCAGTCCTCTTCACTTCCTGCCGGCAGCTTTATTGCATCCTTTGCACGGCTCTTGATGCATCACGTGACCCGAAGCAGGTCAGGTGACACACATCGGAAGCCTATGGAGGATGCAGCAGGCAGCTGTTGAAGTTGTTTGCTTTATTCTTGCTTTCAATAATTGTCAAACTTATGTTATTTGTACTTTTCAGGTGCTGGAAACCACCACTATTTTCTGCTCTTCCTCTGCGCTATGGCATTTTTTGGCCATTGGATGATCTACGCCTCTTCTATATGTAAGTTGCTGTTTTTGTTTAGATTTTTTTATTTTGCACTTCGCTTTGTAAATTGTATAGATTTTTTCATCTGTTTGCATCCTCTTTCAATCAATGAGCTGGGATGCTATCAACTCGAGAAGAACACAGAAAAAAACGCAGCATGCAAGACTGATTCAAAATTGGAATTGCATGTAAAATCACAAATCTGAATCGCATATAGTGTGCAAGAGGCCTTAAACCTGGGTCTCCTGTGTCAAAGGCAGTTAGGCCTCGTTCACATCATATGCGCTTCCATGCGCATTTGGAAGCGGGTATGATGTGGTGAAACGCAAGAACGGCAGAAGGGCATAGACTGCCCTTCTGCCGTTTACATCTACTGCACTGCGCAGCAGTACGATGCGCTATGATGCGCTTGCGTACTGCTGCCTGCATTTTGACCGCAAGCGCAGAGCTGATCCCATCACGGTCAATGGATTGGATCGGCAGCGCAGCGCGTAGCGGCGCAGATGGCGTGCGATCATGCGCGTTGCGTTCTGATCGCATGGCCGTCTGCGTCGAAGAGATGTGAACGAGGCCTTACACTATCCAGTCAACAGACTGTGGACAAGATGAAAAAGAAGAATGAGTGTTAAGGTGGCCACACACGATACAATAAAATGATCTGATTTTACGGCAATTCGATAAATTCAATCAGATTTCCTAAGAAATCAAGTTTTTTGTTTTGTTTTGTTTTGTTTTTTTTTAAATCGAGATCCAACCGGATTTCCCCATTTTTTTTTCTTTTGATATAAGTTGATTGGGAATGGTGAATTTTTCTGATCAGTTTTTATGAAAATTGAAAGGTGTAGGGTATCTTGTCAATTTCTTAATATAGACTAACCTGCAAGCTCAGGGTGAACCAGAACTCCTAGGAGTGTGTAAGGGGCTAGAATGGTCCTAAAAGACCCCTTACTAAAATGCTATGGAAAACAAAAGTTTGCTTTCTTAAAACAGAAAGAATTTGCGATAATTCAGGTTGGAGTGAGCTTGAGATGTCTCCTAGTGCATCATTGCTGAATATATGCAAATCAGCAACACTGGTTAATTTGCATATATTCAGCAGTGATGCATTGTGGGAGACATCTCAAGCTCACTCCAACCTGAATTATCGCAAATTCTTTTTTAAGAAAGCAAACTTTTGTTTTCCATAGCATTTTAGTAAGGGGACTTTTAGGATCATTGTAGCCCCTCACACACTCCAATGAGTTCTGGGTCACCATGAGCTTGCTAGGTTAGTCTGTACCTCTCGGTGTTTCAAGCCCTACTCCATAGAGCCAAATGAATCCATGCCATGCACTGAGGAGGATCAGCCAATCCGAAACAGTCTGTATGCATGTTGGATTATTATGGCTCTGTACAAATTAACAAGCTGACGCATCATTGCATTCCAGCGGTTCTGGAGGTGTGTTTAGCTTCCATGGGCAACAATGGTTAATTTGCATATATTTAGCAGTGATGAATTGTGGGAGACATCTCAAGCTCACTCCTACCTGAATTATCGCAAATTCTTTCTGTTTGAAGAAAGCAAACTTTTGTATTTCTTACACCCAAGCAATTTTCACAGTTTTCAGTCATTTTTTTTCTTCATAAGTCGTGAAAAATTGAACATTGGTCAAATTTTTTTAATGTTACAATCAATCAAAAAAAATGATTGTAATCCTTTAAATGTAAAAAAAAATTGTATGGTGTGTGTCCACCTTTTTAGCCATGAAATTTCTAATTGTCCGTATGCATTTTCTAGTGAACCTGTGTTTGAAGAGGCACTGTAGTGGCTTATAGAGAAGAATGCAGTAAATTATTCAGGATACACAATTTTATGGTTATTTTCCTGGTTTTGGCATCAGAAACACTTACTAGAACTATAGATTGCTGTATATCAGTATGTTGCCCCACCCTCCATGATGTCACAGCCCAGGCTGTTTAGCTATGCTGAAATCTCCTCCCAGATCATTCTGGGCAAACATGCATTATTTTCACTGGCTTCAGAATTCTCAGAAACCAGCATTCCGCAGAGCTGCACCTGACCGGACAAAAGATGTCACCGCCTGTGATAAATTTCAGAATGTAAGGAAAGGAGATATTTTACGATGGGCAAACTCTGAGTAATTTATAAATGAATATTGTAAGAAAACAAGCAGCTACATTATTTTCACTACAGTTCCTCTTAAAATATGTGTAGAGTGAGGCTTCTGATTCTGCCCCTCCTTCTTTTATGGCTTTTTTCTAAAGTGTTCCGCAGCTCTGTGGCTGAAAAACTTCAGAACACTTTGGATAAAGATGGCCGCTGCAGTCTTGCTGCTGTAGGGGCGGAGTATCAGAGCTTTGATTTACTGGCGGTGGGTGGGTTGCTGCTGCTGATACCCTCCAATCCTTGAGCTTTGCATTAGAGAGACCCTGTAACGAAAAAAAGAAAACCCTCTGGGGGTTACTTACCTCAGGAGCGGGAAGCCTCAGGGTCCTAATGAGGTTTCACCGTCCTCTGTAGCTTGGGGGAATCCAGCGATGGCTCCCCCGAAAGCTCCTCGACAAAGGCTGACAAGACAGCGCAAGCAATATTTACCTACCACGATCCTCCGCAGACTCACTAGCAGCTTTTCGTTCGGTAAGGCAGAAATAGCCAAACCCGATTGTGCCCGCTCTACTGCACAGACGCAAAGGCCTCACACCTGCGCAGTAGAGCTGATTTGATCAGATTCGGCTATTTCCGCCTTAACCCGAATAAAGAGCCACTCGTGAGCCTGTGCTGGATCAGTCTGTAAATATTTACCTTGCCGCTGTTCGGGGGGTGCCAGGCTGGATTGCTGGGAAACCGGAGGGTTAGGTAAGCCTCGTTAGGATCCAGAGGCCTCCCGAGGTAAGTATACCCCTGAGGGTTTTTTTTCATTACAGGTTTTCTTTAAAGGGTTTCCACATTATATAAAATAAATACTCTCTATGTGTACATTAACCCTTTCAGGCTAACCTGTGGTATTTTGCCTTCCATGCAGTCTGGGTCAGGGAGTGCTCCACCAGTATACAGAAGGATGGCGCCTGGGGGTTTGTGATGGAGATCATATCGTGCTCTCCGTGGGTCCTGTATATCTTCTTCCTGGTTTGTTCCGTCACCATCTGGTCCTCCCTCATGCTTCTAATGCAGCTCTTCCAGGTAACATAAACCAGCAATAGTACTGTTATCGGTTTATTTTACCCAGCCTATCCTGGCTGAGCGTGTGGTCATCCTGTCTGTTTTGATGCTTCGGTATATGTGTGGTCTGTTCAAACTATCTCTGTGTACATGTCCTGCTTTGATGATGGGGAGGATGTCACTACCCAGAAGGCTAAGCGCACAAGCCTTCATTTATACAGCGGACCAGCATCATGATGGGGAGGGGCTTGAGCTTTAAAGGTGAAATACCAGGAAATGCTAGATTTTAATGTCAGATATACTGGGTTTCCACCGATTAAAGTGAACATAAGCTACCCGCCAGTGTTGAGCTTTTCAGATCATCTTTAAAAGTGTCCAATCTCTTCTAGATCACTTGAGTGTCCAGTTTGAGGCTACCCAATCATTCACTTGGATAATAACTTGTAATAATACAAGTAAAATCTTACATGTTTGTGGAACTCATCACTGCTCCCTGGAGTTGCCTGGCTCTTGCACCACATTGAGATGCGGTCAAAGCTTTATCTCAGATCACTGGTGTGGAGTCTTCCAATGATCCCACCTATTATCTACTGCATAATTCACCCCCCAGAATGGGGAACTATAAAAAAAAATCTTTATCGAAACATCTAATGAATGCAGCTAGAATAATGGTCGCTTCTCGTTGGAAATCTGCACATGTCCCCCCCAGTATGGCTACGTGAAGTTAAACCTGGAATAAGTTGAGGACCTGACAACAATCCATACATAAAAGGAACAAACCATTCAGTTGCTTTGGAGGCCCTGGATGGAATATTTGGAGTCAGAGGATGACAGGAGTCTGGTGGAGCAGGGCTCTAAGGGGGCAGTAGGCCCCTCCTGACATTGACTTAGCGTCTTCCTGTTCGAGGTTAACACCCTCTCTGACTTACTTCTATGGGCACGTCGTGGGGCCCTGTCTCTGCCGCTCTATAGTCTTCTACTCTTTTTCTTTATCATTCTCGTCGTTTTCTTCCCTCTCTCTTCCCTCTCTCAGGCCTAGTGCACACCAAAACCCGCTAGCAGATCCGCAAAATGCTAGCAGATTTTGAAACGCTTTTTCTTTTTCTGTAGCGTTTCAGCTAGCGTTTTGAGGTTTTGTGAAGCGTTTTGGTGTAGTAGATTTCATGTATTGTTACAGTAAAGCCGTTACTGAACAGCTACTGTAACAAAAAACGCCTGGAAAACCGCTCTGAACTGGCGTTTTTCAGAGCGGTTTGCGTTTTTCCTATACTTAACATTGAGGCAGAAACGCCTCCGCAATCCAAAATCTGCAGCAGCTCGGGAGTATTCGTTTCTGCAAAACGCCTCCCGCTCTGGTGTGCACCAGCCCATTGAAATACATTACCCTAGCGGATCCGCACCCGCAAGTGGATCGCAAACCGCAGCAGAACCGCTCTGGTGTGCACTAGGCCTGAGAGCACCTGACCTGCATGCTTGTTCAGGGGCTGTGGCTAATAGTATTAGAGACACAGGATCAGCAGGAGAGTCCGGCAACTGGCATTAAAAAAAAAATCCATATCCTTCTCAGTTTAGGTTCCCTTTAAAGGGGAACTGAAGAGAGAGGTATATGGAGGCTGTCATGTTTATTTCCTTTTAATCAATACCAGTTGCCTGGCAGCCCTGCTGGTCTATTTCTCTGCAGTAGTATCTGATTAAAACCAGAAACAAGCATGCAGCTAGTCTTGTCAGATCAGACTTATAAGTCTGAACCACTGAAACACCTGATCTGCTGCATGCTTGTTCAGGGGCTATGGCTAATAGTATTAGAGGCAGAGGATCAGCAGGGCTGCCAGGCAACTGATATTGTCTAAAAGGAAATAAACATGACAGCCTCCATATACCTCTCTCTTCAGTTCCCCTTTAACAGCCCGCTTATCTGTCTGAACCTATGGTTTCTGCAGCTGTTGGATATTTTATTTTGCTGTTAGGTTGAAGTGTCACCACCTTCCTTTGATCTGGCACTGGTCGCCATTACAGTTTGTGTGCTTATATATATTCTTCTCTTGCCTGTTTGACACACTTTATCACTTTATGATTGGTGCCGAGATGTTTGTATTCTAAAATGTCTTTTGATAAATAATCTTTAGAAAAAATATTCTATGTTCTCTTTGTACAGATCGCATTTCTCGGGTTGACAACACAAGAGAGACTCAACCTTCAAATGCAGAATAGGTGCAGCGCTAACAAAGTGTCACTGCGGAAGTCCATCTACAAGTAAGTGACCCCACAGACAGTATATCGGGGTACATACTGTAAGTTCAATGCAGGCTCCACTTTTGTTGAAAAGGATGAAAGTCTAATTCCACAGAAGTCTTGTGTTTTTTAGTTTTTATTAAAAGTGACCTTCCATTAAAGTTAAGATAAAAAAGGGGATACAGAGAGCCCAATATAGTATAGTAAGTTGTAAAACTAGGGTAAGCACAGCAGAGTATGACAAACCAGGGTTACCACAAAGGCAACCACTGTGATAGCAGGTGCCGCTCTTTGTAGATCAGAAAGATGGGAAAGCACCCCTCCACCAAGGGTGGACGAGGCAATGTACTGAGATATAGAACAGTGGGCGTATGTGGCATACTGTCGCTCAGTTCATTTTGGCGCAGGGTGAGCCAAATACTATTCCCCCTCCGAGTGGTCGTAACTTGGAGGGAGAAGTTATTCAGGGTCTGGCAACCGCCGAATCCCCTAATTACCCGGGCGCAGACAATAGTATTACTGCTATAGCCATGTCAAGCTTTGGCGCTACTTGGCTTGAGGTGGGTGAAGAAAAGCCCTGCATGGCTACTTAGGAGGTAAGTCCTCCAGTACCTCCTCTATTTAAACAGTTTTTAATTGTTTTTACACTCTGTTGCGCATCTCAGTACATTTCCATTACAGTTGACAACCAGCTAGTTTTCTTCTAAAAATTTCCAGCACATTTCGCTTCTTTGCAACCACGGTAACAATATAGTGTTTGGTTTACAGGTAGCATTGTTTGGTGTAGCTTGGCAGGTGAGGTTTTTGTCCCTAGGGTTGTACATGTACAGCGGACAAGGGGACATGATCTGCGTATGGAGGAAAAAAGGTTTTGCCATCTATTTAGAAAGGGGTCCTTCACAGTGAGAGTGGCTAAAATCTGAAACCTCTTACCTCAGGAAGTAGTTATGGCAAACTCTATCTGCATTTAAAGGGAACCTTAACTGAAGGGGTTATGTATGTTTCCTTTTAAACAATACCGGTTGCTTGTCAGTCCTGCTGATCTCTTTGGCTGCAGTAATGGCTGAATCACACACCTGACACAAGCATGCAGCTAATCCAGTCTGACTTCAGTCAGAGCACCTGATCTGCATGCTTGTTGAGGGGCTTTGGCGTCGTCCTGTCTCTGAGGCTGGGTCCGTGCTGTGCACATGCGCAGTAGCAAAAATCACTGACCAGCTACACAGAGACAGCACACGCAGGGACACCGACAGGGGTTTTATTATAGAGGATAAAGACGCTCATTGAAAAATTTATACAAAGATGATGACCAGCCTCCCTGCTCACCGTACACATTTTGACAGTTGGACGGAGCAACTGCCATTCACTAAGTGCAATTTTGAAAATAAAGAAATCCCTGTGATACCTCCCCCCATCCGCCCCCCCCCCCCCCCCCCCCCCATGAGGAGATGGGTTAGTCCAAAACCTGTCGGTTCTGTCAGATTTCTACTACCTACTGTAAATGACAGCAACATAGGAGAAAAGTAACTTATGGCTCATTTTACTCAAGAAGAAACATACTTATTTGTATATGTTTACATGTATTTTAAATGTTAAGATTTTCGCGACAGAGGTCCTTTAACCACTTAACGAACAAGCACGCTGATAGGCGGTGGCTGGTCGCATGTGGGTTTCCTGTCCGTTCACGGCGGGGGGCTCCGTAAACAGCCTGCGAGCCTCCGATCGTGGCTCGCAGGCTAAATGTAAACACGCGGGGAAGTAATCGCCGGTGTTTACAGCGTTCGGCGCTGCTGTCACAGCAGCACCGTAAAGGATATCGTCGATCCCCAGCCTCTGATTGGCCGGGAATCGCCGGCATCTGATAGGCTGAAGCCTATCAAGGGCGGTACAGGATGGATCGCTGTCCTGTACCGCCTATAGTGAGGAGTGGAGAGAGGGAGGCGGTATAGCGCTGCGGAGGGGGGCTTTGAGGAGCGCCCCCCCCCCCCCCGCTACACACAGCAAGCCGGCGGCGATCAGACCCCCCCCCCCCCCCCCAGCAGGACTTCCCCCTAGTGGGAAAAAAGGGGGGGGGGAAGTCTGATCGCCTTGCCTGCCACCTGATCTGTGCTGGGGGCTGAAGAGCCCACGCAGCGCAGATCTCCTAAAAATGCTGCGGTCCTTAAGTGGTTAAAGGGGGCTTGGATGCTTTCCTTGCATTGAAGAGCATCCATGGCTATAATTAGTAGATAATTCCTGTAATAGTTGATCCAGGGATTTATCTGTCTGTCATCTGGAGTTGGGAAGGAATATTTCCCTTTTAAGGCTAATTGGCCCATGTCTTGTGTTTTTGTTTTTTTGGGGGGGGGGGGGGGGGGGATTTTTTTTTTTTTTTTTGCCTTCCCTGGATCAACTGGGATATGTGCGGGCTTAGGATGATTTGTTTTTCTTTCTGGTTGAACTTGGACGGATGTCTTTTCAACCAAACAATGTTACTGTGTATGGGGCACCCTTAGTGTTTGTATGTTCTCCTCATGTCTGAGTACTCCCTCACATCCCAAACACCATGAGCAGCATGTCCATCATACAAATGGACATGCTGCACATAACTTAGTAGTAAGCTTATTTATCTGGGTTTTATCGATCATCAATTTTCATGTTTGGTTGTTTTCTTTCAGTCGAGGCTGCATTAATAACCTGGCCGACTTCTTTCGATGTCAGTGCTTTGGACTGGTAAAAGCCACTCCCATAGACTGGACCAAGCAATTCCATGGCCTCTTCAGCTCGCCCCAGATGAGGAACGCTCAGGCAGTCTGAAAACTCCCCAACAGGGACTCGCAGCTTCCTATTGCTGGCTCTGCAAGTAAACTGGTGCCTTACTGGAAAACATTCAAGTTGCATCATTGTCTTCAAGCGTCCGTCAGTCCCCACCCTGCATTTAGAAGAAGCAAAGCGCCCTCCTGTTGTTTTAAGGACAACTGAAGTGAGAGGAATATGGAGGCTGACATATTTATCTTTCAAACAATTGCCTAGCTGCCCTGCTGAAATTTCAGGCATCGGTTCTGTCTGAATCATACACCTGAAACAAGGGTGAAAACAAATGCGCACACTAAGTACTTCAGCAAAATGCACATTGATAAAATATCTTATTTGCACTAATTAGTGCACACATGCAACGTTTTAAAACCTCCATTTTGCAGGAAGTGGATAAAGTACCCCTCAACCAAGGTTCTTGTTTCTGATTTTGAGTAATGTTTTATCTGCGGTGCTGTGACATATGCTGCACAAGTATTCACAACTATCCCCGGCACACACATGCCATAGCTCTCCTGGGCACTGTGTGCAATATCGGAAACCATAAGCAAGAAGTGTAAGGGGGCGTTCCTGGGGACGGGTGGAGAAGGGAACTACCACTTCCTCCCCACCCATGGCTGAGCAGTGCAGGGGACACTGAAAGGTGAGGATGGTGAAAGCATAGAAAAAGCGTCAAAAACGGGGGAAAAAAAAACTTGTTCAGGGGTACTTTAGAGAATCTAAATTGAAGAATAAAAAAGCAGTTTAACTTACCTGGGATAAGCCCCAGGTAAGTTTAAACTACTTTTTTATTTGGTTTAGGTAGCCTTTGAGTGACAAGAGATAGACGTGTATTTACAGTGGCAAGCATAAACATACCAATGTTGTGCTCCTTTTCATCTTTCCCTGAGTTGATATTGAGCTTTGCAACTGCCAGTTTTTCACCAGTTGGGTGGTCCCAACTGGACTATAGTGTCACTCAGTGATTAGGAATTATGGCCATAAAATACTTTTGTTTTGGCTAAGAACTGGGCCTCTGAGTGTAGGGGATAGGTAAAGAATAAAAAGAACAAGACAATGGCCGGCTGAGAAAGTTCAGAGGTACTGCCCCTGACTTTGAAGCATAAGGTCATAAGTTTGACTCCCGGGTCAGAGGGGGGGAAAAAGGTCAATAGTTTATATATTTGAGATCTCTGAGTCACGGGACAGTGTTTCATTTAGCGGAGTTAATAAGAAATCTACCTTAAGTTTTTAAACATAATATAAAACTGTGGGATATCTAAAAGTCATTTTTAGGAATAGGAGGATACAATTGTATCTGATTTTAAGACACTTGATCTGCATAGTTGTTCAGAGTTTGTGGCTAAGAGTATTAGCGGCAGATGATCTGTAGGACAGCCAGGCAATGTGCATTGTTTAAAAGGAAATCAATATGGCAGCCTCCATGTCCCTCTCACTTCAGTTATACTTCAGTAATACGGAGGAGGGTTGGGTCCAGTGACTCTCTGAATAACACGGGACATACTGAGCATTCTTTTAGGGTTTCACCACTAGAACTTTTTAAACACCTCCAAAACTTTTACGCATTTTGTAGAAAAATAACAAAAGCTATTAAAAAAAAAAAATTGTACAGATGCTGGAATTGCTGTTTTCACAAACAGAGGTTTTGGTCTGGCAGCTACTGAAAATCTGCATGTTCTGGTGTGCCTTGCCAAGTGCAGGCCGAGAGCGCATGCTGAGGTCTGTGGTCAGCTGCCAGGCCTTGTGTTACCAAAACTGTGCTGTATCATATAATAAACCATTCTGTTGATGTCCTTTTCTGTCTCGGTTTTCGTTATGTTATCAGTTAATTAACAGCTTCATGCCATGGGTTGAATGGTTAAAATGCGTGCACATGTGCTTTAGCAGGATAGTTGAACTTTTACAAACACCCAAATTGCACTCAAAATGCACAAATAGGATGTTTTTAAACGCCCATTTTGGAGGAAGTGGTTAAAAATGTCTCAGGAGGACATCAAAAACACATTCCATTTTTGTAAATATTTTTTTTCATGGGACAACACTGAAGAAAGGACACTTTGATAAAATGTAAAGTAGTTCGTATACAGCCTGTATAATGCTCCCTGCACACTGCAGATCCGTATTCAGATTCCGATTTTCCCTGAATACATTCAACAGAAAGACGGATCAAAAAACGCAGCATGCAGTAAAGATTACAAATCTGAATTGGATGTAAAAAAAAAATTAATTAAAAATCGGAATCGTGTGCAGGGAGCCTAACAGTGTACATTTGTTGTCCCATCAACATACTTTAAGACGCAGCCATTAATATCTAAACTGCTGGCAACAAAACTGAGTACATCCCCTAGTGAAGTATGTCAAAAGTGTTAAAGGGATACCTTAGCTTTCCCTAGATTTCACAACTACATAGTTGCGTGCCCAAGGCTGGGAGCACTCTAAGGACTTGTTGCCGGGCAGCGCCTGTGCACTGCTTGCTGACCCTCCTAACCAGGAAGTGACTTTGGGAGGCAATTACAGCATAACGGAGATGTGCAGAAACATGCCTGCTCCCACAACTACAGTAAGTATTATTTATTGAAGGACGACTCCCAATTGCTTTAAAGAGACTCGGAGATAAAATTAACTCAAGCTCTGATACTTACCCGGGGCTTCCTCCCGCCCCATAAACATGTGCAAGTCCCACGCTGTCCTCCCGCGGTCTGCCGTTCAGCCACGGTGATCTCCGTTATTAGCCTCAGTGACGTCAGTCCGGGTCTACTGCGCATGCGCGGGAGGTCTGTGCATGCGCAGTAGACCCTGACTGGCATCGACTGAGGCTGAAAACAGCTCACCGCGGCTGAACAGCAGGCTGGCGTGGGACTCAGAGCTTGAGTTAATTTAATCTCTGAGCCTCTTTAAGGCCCCATTCACACTTACTAAACGCAAAATGCGACTTTTGCCAGAGTGATATTTCCACGATTTCACGTGGAAAAATCACAGAACACTGCGATTTTGCCGCAATCGCATTTAGCGCTTTTATAGCACAAACGCGATCGCCTGAGAATAGTGCAAGCGACGCGTTTGCCCGGTTTTGGGAGATTTGCAGCGATTAGCGCAAATAGCCTAAGAGTGCGCCCATAGCGCGTTTTGCTGCGAAATTGCGGCAAACGCTCTAGCGTAAATGGGGCCTAAGTGTCAATATTATTTTCCAGCAAACGCTAACAAAAAAAAAAGTTCCTCTGAGAGTTTTTACCTCGGGTGTGGGAATCCTCCGGATCCTATCAAGGCTTCTCCCACCCTCCTGTCCTGTGTCCCACGCAGGGCTGTGGAGTCGGTACAAAAATCTTCAGACTCCTCAGTTTATGAAACCACCAACTCCGACTCCATGTACCCAAAATAACTCTGACTCCTTAGTCTCATACTTACCAGGGCTGTGAATTTTGTACAAAATCATCCGACTCCTGACTCTGACTCCTCAGTTTGTGAAATCACCAACTCGGACTCCAACTCCGGGTACCCAAAATTGCTCTGACTCCTCGACTCCGATTCCACAGCCCTGGTCCCATGGCGGTCTCGCTGTGCCCCTCCAAATAGCGGGATGTAAATATTTACCTTCCCTGCTCTGGCACAGCATCGGCTCTCCGCTCGGAGATAGGCAGAAATAGCCGATCACTGTCAGCCCACTCTACTGCGCAGGCGCAAGTCTCCTGCGTCTGTGTAGAGTGAACCCGACAGAGATCGGCTATTTCTGCCCATTTCCGAGCGGAGAGCCGATGCTGCGCCTGCGCTGGAGCCAGAAAAGGTAAATATTGCACAGCCTGACAAATTGCTGGCTGTGCGTTCCGTGGGCTGCAGCAAGACCGCCGCGGGCCACAGGAGGACGGGGGAAGCCTAATTAGGATCCTGAGGCTTCTCCTTACCGAGGTAAATACCACCCAATGGAACTTTTTGCGATGTGACTTTCTATTATCGTTGCAATCTTATTTTTCTGGATTTGCAATGCAATAGATGTAGTATAAAAGTAGCGTACAGCCTGGTACACACCTTCACTTATTATGATCAGCCAATCACCCAGCATTTTTACCACCTCCGTGTAGTATGAAAACTTACCTACAAAATCTACTCATAGTATTCAAAATCTGTTGACCCTCATTACATGGAAGCGGTAAAATTGGCCAATCAAAATTGAAGGTGTGTACCAGGCTTGCAGGCAAGAACAGTCCTCATTTGGGATATGCCTCTTTACACACTCGATCAGAAGTGCTCACAGAAGCGTAGAAGTAAAAAGTGGAAACACACTACATTTTTCTTTTACACTGAAAGACAAGTGGTTTTATTGAGCAATGGTAAACCATCAGAACTCTGCTTTTTCCAATGATTGTCGGTGATTTAAAGACGATTCCATTCTTCCAGAGCTTAGTCCTCCTTCTGCTCCACCTGTGTCAGGCCTCCAAATCCAATTCCTTTTGGTCCAAAGTTCTTTGCATAACACACTGAGGAAAAGAAATGGATATTACGGTATGGTCATTAACCTCCTCCGGAGAGCGGTGATTGAAATTTACGCACTGTTTTGATGCTGTTATTCCTGCCAGAGAGTAGCTTTCACCTCACCGCCACCACGCATTCTCACCAATCGCGTGGTTATGACGGCAGAGCTCTGTGAGACGATTTAATTGGCTCCTGACCCTGTCATCAATGTAAGCAACTCCCATTGGTTTACATTGATCACATGGTCAGGAGACAAAGCAGCAGAGTTTAAAAAAAAAAAAAAATTATATAAACTTTTCTTGTTACTGAGGATGGTCATTGAACTGCCAGTAATTTTGTGTTCATGCAAATTTTATGCAACTCGGACATGGACCAGTCAAATTCAGTGCCTGCAGCTTTTGTTTGGTCCATTTACATGCTGTGAAAATGATTTCATACTAGGTCACTATCCTACTTAGTATTGATAGTTCTATATAATCCATATATAGCAAGATTCCTTAGTGTACATACACTTAGTAATTAATAAAAGAAATATTGAAGAGAACTGGACCCAGCACTGAGCCTTGTGGGACCATTTTGAGTATGTTAGATTTATTACTACTCTTGTATATCCCTTAGCCAGTGCTCTATTTACATTTGCATGTTTATGTAGTGTGTACATTTCTCATTGTATGCATGTAACTTATTTTCTCTGTGTTTTTTCCTCATTATGGTCAAACCTTTGCAGTAGATCTCTCCATCCTTCTCTGTCACGGTGGTAGAGTCCAGGCTCTTCCCGCAAAACCGGCAGCGGAAACATGTTTTATGCCAGGGCTGCAGGAAAACAAACCAATCATTGTTATAAACTTTCGAACCAGCTGGTTTTGACGCAGCTCTGCCTGTCTGATTAGTAAAACAAAAAGCGTAATTCTGCCGCCGGCAATAGCCGGGGCACAGATAATGTCACCCAATTCTTTCCCCCAGAATATTCCCGGGGACACAAGCGCAATATGTTGGCCATGTGCTTAAGCACACCTCAGAAGACTGGCGGAGAGCAAAGCTGTGGCAAGGGACACATGCACTTCTAGGGGCTGGAGGAAGCCCCATGTAAGTAAAAAAAAAAAAAAATTCTAACCTTCCTGGTGTTTTTTTTTTTTTTTTTGGTACACGCAGCTAGCACTTTGCTAGCTGCGTGTACTGCCCGATTGCCTCCGCGCTGCCCCCCCCCCCCCCCCCCCCCGACGCGCTGCCTGGCCAATCAGTGCCAGGCAGCGCTGAGGGGTGTATCGGGACTCCCTTTGACGTTGTTGACGTCATCCCGCCCATCGCCATGGCGATGGGAGAAGCCCTAATGGAAATCCCATTCAGAGCTGGATTTCCGGAAGGGCTTGATCTCCGGAGGTGATCGAAGGGGGTGGGGGGAAGCCGCTGCACAGCAGCTGTCATGTAGCTAGCCTAGAGCTAGCTACATGACAGCTGCTGTGCAGCGGCTTCCCCCCACCCTCTTCGATCGCCTCCGGCGATCAATCCAAATTTTAAAAGAAAAACAGAAAAAAAAGTGCTGCACTGCCCCCTGGCGGTTTTAATTGACTGCCAGGAAGGTTAGTCATTTGCCTCCCGTATCCTTTAAACTGTGATTTATACTCCCAAAACTAAAATTTCAGTAATTACTCTTAAGTTTACAGTGAAATAGGCTCACCAGCCCCCCGCCCATCACTTTCTCGGCGGCGTAGACAGACTTCCCACATCTGGGACATTTTTCTGTGGAGCCGAACTTCTGTGAAAACTTGGAGGTGTGAGTTGTGGTCGGGGAGCCTTTGGACGGATGGGTCCTGCGGAGAAAGAAACTAGTTTAACTGATTTTCAAAGGAAATTCCATTTTTACTAAACATTTAGCAATGGCATATCAGTGCTACACAAATTACTTTATCATTTACAAAACAAAAAACCCATTCCTGTATTTGCATCCAGCCACACAGTTGCCTGGAAAGTCAAACTGAATTCTGTCCAAATATGGCCCACTCTGTAACATCTGCATGAGTAAATGATTTATGCAGATTAGGAGGCACTGCAGCGCTTCCACACCTGGAGGTAAATACGCCTTATACACGATGGATGCATCTAACAACGCGTGCAAGAGCCGTTCTGCACGCGTTGAATAGCCTGCAGCGTGTCGTCGGGATATTGCGGTGGGACACAATCAGCGGCAGTACCTGTTAATTCACCCGATAGGAAAACACTGGCTCCCGTCGATTAAAAGCTCCCGGGTGCGTCGCACTGCAACGCACCAAAACACAGCGTCACGTGTGAAAGGTAAAATGAAAGTCTATGGACTTGAATTTTACCTTGGTTAATTATTATTATTTAGTATTTACATAGCGCCGACATCTTCTGCAGCGCTGTACAGAGTATATAGTCTAGTCACTAACTGTCTCTCAGAGGAGCGCATAATCTAATCCCTACCACAGTCTTATGTCAATGTATGTATCATGTAGTGTATGTATTGTAGTCTAGGGCCAATTTATTAACATCTGTATGTTTTGGGATATTGGAGGAAACAGGAGTGCCTGGAGGAAACCCACACAGACACGATAAGAACATACAAACTTGCAGATGTTGAACTGGCTGGGATTTGAACCAAGGACCCAGCGCTGCAAGGTGAGTGTGCTAACCACTATGCCATGGTACTGGTTAATGCAAAGTTTCGCTTTTTAACTACTTTATCCACCACTACAAGTAGATCTACGTTCTCTGTGACTCCAACTAAGCCACGAGTTAGTAGATCTACGTCTTGTAGCAGAAGCAGTGCTGTGCAGGATTGGGCTTGCTCCTGTGCACATTTCTGGCACTATCTGATGCAGCACTAATTGGTGAACGGGAATATATGATTCCTGAGCTAAGGAGATTGATTTTTACCATTAAAAATACTTTTATTTTCTCAGTTCATAGTGAAAAATACACTCTGTAGCATTATTTCAGAATCAAATATCTTTACGATAAATTGTGACAGGAACATAATCTAAGTTTTGTGATAAGCAGTAAGAATAGGCAAACAAAATTTGTGTTTTTATCTACAGTAGCACTTTTAATTTTTAAACTGGAATTGGTAAAACTGAGAAATAATGTGGGTTTTTTTTTCTATTTTTTCCTTGTTTTCCCATTAAAATTCATAGAAAACAAAATGAATTGAGGGAAAAAGTGGCATAAAATAAAAGCCTAGTTTGTCTTTAAAAAACAATATATATTTCATTTCTGTGTCAGAAGTAGGGATAAAATTATTTCTGATGAAATAAGGACATAGCTAAACTGTCTAAACTGCTCTGGTCCATAAGTGGGAAACAAGGTCTGGATGCTAAGTGGTTAAGTTACACCGCAGAAAACAGGCTATGCTGTGAAAGAGCCCTGAGACTAGCGTGTGTACAGTGGCCTCCCACCCCCCTCACTGGATCTGCGAACAATCTGCTTGGTTGTATTCAACTTGTTTGACTCTCATTTGGATACAGAAAATTTCTTAACAGTCGCAATGCAGGAAAAGGACAACTGTAGTGAGGTATATGGAGGCTGCAATATTTAATTCCTTTTAAGCAATACTAGTTGCCTGGCTATCCTGCTGATCCTCTGCCTCTAATATTTTTAGCCATAGACCCTGAACAAGCATGCAACAAATCAGGTGTTTGAAGTTATTGTCAGATCTGATAAGATTAGAGCTGCATGATTGTTTCAGGTGTTATTCAGACACTACTGCATCCATATACACCTGCAGGGCTGCCAGGCAACTGGTATTGTTTAGAAGGATATAAATATGGCAGCCTCCATATACCTCTCACGACAGTTGTCCTTTAAAGCGGACCTGAACTCAGAACTTTCTCTCTGCTCTAAAAGATATGCCACAGCATAATAACCTTCATCTCTTTGTTACAGCTGATACAAATCCTAAAATAAATCTGCACCGTTTCTACCTCTTGATTCATGGAAGCAGATATTGTTAACCTCATTAGTGGTATGCCTGACACTGTGTTGGGCATACAGCTGGCTGTCCCCAGGAGTCCCCCAGTATAATTAACTGATCCCATGGCTGTAACAGCTTCAGCTAGCACTAGGCTAGCTAGTAGAGGTGGCCAACATCCCCCCGATTACTGATGATCGCCCGCTAATACATTACCCAGCCTGGATCCAGCGATCAGCGCAGCCTCCCTGCACATCTCCTGTCCTCACTATGGGGAGGATCGGGTCTGCGCATGACATTGGTAAAGCCATGTGCGATCCTCCCTATAGAGAAGAGCAGAGCTGTCCGGGGAGGCTGCGCTGATCGCTGGATCCAGGCTGGGAAGTGCATTAGCGGGCGATCGGGGAGATCATCAGTAATCGGGAGGATACTGGCCACCTGTACTAGTTAGCCTATTGCTAGCTGAAGCTGTTACAGCCATGGGATTAGTTAAAATTATACTGGGGGACTCCAGGCTGCAAAACCTCCTGTGCGGTGTAACGCTCAGGAGATTAAGATCCTGTGTTTTCAAATGCGTTTACAGTCACCTAAAGGATTATTAGGAACACCTGTTGCTGGGAATTTCACGCACAACCATTTCTAGGGTTTACAAAGAATGGTGTGAAAAGGGAAAAACATCCAGTATGCGGCAGTCCTGTGGGCAAAAATGCCTTGTTGATGCTAGAGGTCAGAGGAGAATAGGCCGACTGATTTAAGCTGATAGAAGAGCACCGTTGACTGAAATAACCACTCGTTACAACCGAGGTATGCAGCAAAGCATTTGTGAAGCCACAACACGCACAACCTTGAAGCGGATGGGCTAAAACCTAGGTTCTCAACATGCGGTACGCGTACCCCAGGGGGTACTTCTGATGGGTCCAGGGGGTACTCGGGCTTGATATACTTAACCAAGAATAACAAATTTAGAGATTTAGAAAATTATAATTCTTATTTAAACAACATCAAATTAGTATTTTAGCTAATTAAAAGCAGTAATACATGCTTGCACATTGTTTAGAACCAATTATCATGTACTACGATTAAATATATATTTGTCAAGGGGTACTTGTGATCATGTTTACTATGCTAGGGGGTACTCGATGAGTACAGGGTTTTAAAAGGGGTACACACTTATAAAATGTTGAGAAACACTGGGCTAAAACAGCAGAAGACCCCACCTGGTAACAGTCATCTCCACTACAAATAGGAAAAAGAGGCTTCAATTTGCACAAGCTCACTAAAATTGGACAGCTGAAGACTCGAAAAATTATGCCTGGTCTGATGAGTCTCTATAGTCAGAATTTAGCATAAACAGAATGAGAACATGGATCCATCATGCTTTGTTACCACTGTGCAGGCTGGTGGTGTAATGGTGTGGGGGATGTTTTCTTGGCACCCTTTAGGCCACTTAGCGATAATTGGACATCGTTGAAATGCCACTGGCTACCTGAGCATTGTTTCTGACCAGGGGCGTATCTGGGTAAAATAGCGACACACACACACCACAACCTTGGTCAGACCACCTTGCCCCATAATAACTACTTCTTTTCTTCCAATGATATGTCGCCCTAGTATAAGTTGCGCCCCCCCACCCCTCAAGTATAAGTTGCTAGAGTTAGCCCCCCCCAAGTTTAATTGACCAGAGATAGCACCCCTGTAAAGGTAAAAATAAACAACAAGTGTCAGCGCCAAGGCAGAAGGCGACCGCAGCCGAGAAGGACAATGTCCAAAAGTCCACACAAGCAATGAATATATAAAGTCATCGCAGGTCTATAGTAATACAGCTTTCATCATTTTTTGGTATACAGGATCTTCGAACAAAAGGGTAAAGAAGCAAGGCTTACCAGATTCCAACAACCCACATTATAAGGTTGTAAACGAGTTTGATAGGTGGTCCGCAGAACTTTCAAATGGTGTCGTTTCACCAGCGATGTTGCACACTACAGATTCCTCCGGAATATAGTAGATATCCTGAGATCGCAGAGACTCACCAAAGGGGAGTCCGGTAGGATAGTGACATGAAAGAGATGTACGGCACATCTAAGTGTAAACCGTCTTTATTACATAACAAGTAAAACAATTAAAAACAAGGATAAAGGAAAACTCACATACGGGGCCCGTGCACTGGGAACCCCGAAAAAGTAGCGCGCATAAAATGGTCAATAGAAGACCTCAAATAAAATGGTGCCGCCTGTCGCCTTCCCGACTGGTTTCGCAATCTTGCGTCATCTCCCCTGATGACGCAAGATTGCGAAACCGGTCGGGAAGGCGACAGGCGGCACCATTTTCTTTGAGGTCTTCTATTGACCATTTTATGCGCGCTACTTTTTCGGGGTTTCCAGTGCACGGGCCCCGTATGTGAGTTTTCCTTTATCCTTGTTTTTAATTGTTTTACTTGTTATGTAATAAAGACGGTTTACACTTAGATGTGCCGTACATCTCTTTCATGTCACTATCCTACTGGACTCCCCTTTGGTGAGTCTCTGCGATCTCAGGATATCTACTATATTCCGGAGGAATCTGTAGTGTGCAACATCGCTGGTGAAACGACACCATTTGAAAGTTCTGCGGACCACCTATCAAACTCGTTTACAACCTTATAATGTGGGTTGTTGGAATCTGGTAAGCCTTGCTTCTTTACCCTTTTGTTCGAAGATCCTGTATACCAAAAAATGATGAAAGCTGTATTACTATAGACCGGCGCTGACTTTATATATTCAACCCCTGTAAAGGTAGCCAGGGGTAATTCACCCAGAATAGGTAGCCCCCAGTTTAGGTTGCCCTCCCAGTATACGTAGTTAGAAGTGTCTCCCCAGTATAAATAGCCTTCTTAAAGGGAAGGTTCAGGGAGGGGTTGAAAAAAATAAAAATGCATATCCACTTACCTGGGGCTTCCTCCAGCCCGTGGCAGGCAGGAGGTGCCCTCGCCGTCGCTCCTGGTGGTCTTCGGTGGCCGACCCGACCTGGCCAGGCCGGCTGCCAGGTCGGGCTCTTCTGCGCTCCAACGACGGGTTCTTCTGCGTCCCACTTGGGCGCGCTGATGTCATCAGACGTCCTCCGGGCTGTACTGTGCAGGCGCAGAACTACTGCGCCAGCGCAGTACAGCCCGGAGGACTTCCGATGGCGTCAGCGCGCCCCCGTGAGGCGCAGATTGGAGCGCAGAAGAGCCCAACCTGGCAGCCGGGCCAGGCCAGGTCGGGTCGGCCACTGGAGACGACCGGGAGCCTCTGGAGCGGCGGCGAGGGCACCTCCTGCCTGCCACGGGCTGGAGGAAGCCCCAGGTAAGTGGATATGTATTTTTATTTTTTTCAACCCCTCCCTGAACTTTCCCTTTAACCACTTCACCACTGAGGGGTTTTACCCCCTGAGCACCAGAGCAATTTTCACCTTTCAGCGCTCCTTCCATTCATTCGTCTATAACTTTATCATTACTTATCGCAATGAAATGAACTATATCTTGTTTTTTCCGCCACCAATTAGGCTTTCTTTAGGTGGGACATTATGCCAAGAATTATTGAATTATTTTTTTCTAAATGTGTTTTAATGGGAAAATAGGAAAAATGTGGGGAAAAAATTATTATTTTTCAGTTTTCTGCCATTATAGTTTTTAAATAATGCATGCTACTGTAATTAAAACCCATGAAATTTATTTGCCCTTTTGTCCCGGTTATAAAACCATTTAAATTATGTCCCTATCACAATGTTTGGCGCCAATATTTTATTTGGAAATAAAGGTGCATTTTTTTCAGTTTTGCGTCCATCCCTAATTACAAGCCCATAGTTTATAAAGTAACAGTGTTATACCCTCTTGACATAAATATTTAAAAAGTTCAGTCCCTAAGGTAACTATTTATGTATTTTTTTTAATTGTAAATTTTTGAAATTTTTTTTAATTACAAAAAAAAATAAAATCGGGGAGTGTGGGAGGTAATGAGTTAATTTTTTGTGTAAAAATCATTTATTTGTATGTGAAAAATGTGTAGGGTGTAGTTTACTATTTGGCCACAAGATGGCCACAGTAACTTTTTGTTTTAATGCGACCTCCAAGCTTCCTTCCGGAAGCTTGGAGGAAGTATAAGGAGGCTGGACACGTGAGTTTTTTTCTCACAATGATCGCGCTGCCCATAGGAGAGCAGCGGATCATTGTGGGGCTTAGATCAACGAACGGGAATGGATTTTCCCGTTCATTGATCTCCGGGCGAGCGGGCGGCGGCGTGTTTACTAGCGGCGGGCGGCGTGTTTACGAGCGGGAGCGCGGACAGCGTCGGGTACGCGGAAAGTACGGATTTCTCATTCGTAAAGTTGTTAAGCATAAGTGGTGAGAGGTGTTCCCCTAGTTAAAGAAGTCCCCTAGTATAGGTAATGAGAGGTGTCCCCCAGTATAAGTAAATCCCCCTAGTATAGGTTTGGCAGATGTCCCCCAGTATACGGTAGGTACAAACCCCCCAAATTATCCCCACAGTATAGTTAAAGAGGTGTCCCCCAGTGTAAGTCACCCCTACAATATGGGTAGTGACAGGTGTATAATTATATCCCCCCAGTATATGTAGTGAGAGCTGTCTCCCAGTTGGAGGATGGCGCCCATGGTGCTGTGGTGCCCATGGCACGAGCCATGTCTGCACCCCTCTAGATACGCCTCTGTTTTTGACCATGTCCATCACTTCATGACCACCATATACACATCCTCTGATGGCTACTTCCAGCAGGATAATGTACCATGTCACAAAGCTCAAAATAATTTCAAATTGGTTTCTTGAACATGATAATAGGTTCACTGTACTAAAATGGCCCCCCACAGTCACCAGATCTCAACCCAATAGAGCAGGAGTACCCAAACGTTGTTGTCAAGGGCCGGGTCAACATACTTCAGACTGTTGGGGGGCCGGAGTATACATAAAATGATCCAGAAAAACATAACATTGAGCCTAGGTATTGTAGACAGCGCCTATTAACATGGGCAGCCCTCATGTCTCCCATTTAACCAGAGCAGATGTCATGCCCCCAACACAGCATTTGCAGGTAATATGTCCCCCACCTCAGGAAGAGCAGTTATTATGCTACCAATACAGCATGTGCAGATAGTATGCCCTCCAACACAGCATGTGCAGATAGTATGCCCTCCAACACAGCATGTGCAGATAGTATGCCCTCCAACACAACATGTGCAGGTAGTATGCCCTCCAACACAGCATTTGCAGATAGTATGTCCCCCAACTCAGAAAGTGCAGTTATCATGCCACCAATACAGCATGTACAGGTAGTATGCCCTCCAATACAGCATGTGCAGGTAGTATGCCCTCCAACACAACATTTGTAGGTGGTATGCCCTACAACACAGCATGTGTATATAGTAACCCCCCCCCAACACAGTATGTGCAGGTAGTATCCCCCCTATATAGCATATGCAGATAATGTTCTCCAACACTGCATGTGCAGGTAGTATCCCCCCAACACAACATGTGCAGGTACTATGCCCTCCAACACAGCTTGTGCAGATAGTATGCCTTCCAACACAACATGTGCAGGTACTATGCCCTCCAACACAGCTTGTGCAGATAGTATGCCTTCCAACACAACATGTGCAGGTACTATGCCCTCCAACACAGCATGTGCAGATAGTATGCCTTCCAACACAACATGTGCAGGTACTATGCCCTCCAACACAGCTTGTGCAGATAGTATGCCTTCCAACACAACATGTGCAGGTACTATGCCCTCCAACCCAGCTTGTGCAGATAGTATGCCCTCCAACACAACATGTGCATGTACTATGCCCTCCAACACAGCATGTGCAGATAGTATGCCTTCCAATACAACATGTGCAGGTACTATGCCCTCCAACACAGCTTGTGCAGATAGTATGCCTTCCAATACAACATGTGCAGGTACTATGCCCTCCAACACAGCATGTGCAGATAGTATGCCTTCCAACACAACATGTGCAGGTACTATGCCCTCCAACACAGCTTGTGCAGATAGTATGCCCTCCAAGACAGCTTGCGCAGATAGTATGCCTTCCAACACAGCATGTGAAAGTAGTATGCCCTCCAAACACAACTTGTGCATATAGTATGCCCTCCAACACAGCATGTGGAAGTAGTATGCCCTCCAACACAGCATGTGCAGATAGTATGCCCTCCAACACAGCATGTGCAGATAGTATGCCCCCCCCCCCCCCCCAACACAGCATGTGCAGCTATTATGCCACCAACACAGTGCAGATATTGTGATCCTAACATAGCAAGTCATATGTGAGCCATAAGGTCACCCAATGGCCTACAGAACCCTCCAGCACAATCTCACCCATACACACATGATCTCTGCAGAAACATAAGCAGTACAAACCTCCATTTCCCCTTCGCAAAGGAACCATAACATTCCTGCACAGCACTGACCAAAATACAGTATATGTGATTGTTTGTTACAAGTCATTCTCTCCACCCAGTAACCAGCAAATGACTGCTTTCTGGCTTCAATGTGGATGGGTGGTGCCAGAACTGCTATTCTATATGCGGGCCACCAATATTTAACAATGCAGCGGACCGCATATATAAGTAATACATTTTGTGTGTGTGTGTGTTTGTTGGGGGGCGGGGGGGATAGGGCAGTAAAAAAGCCTCAGGGGGCCGCATTCGGCCTGCGGGCCTTAGTTTGAGGTCCACTGCAATAGAGCATCTTTGGAATGTGATGGAACGGGAGCTTCATGCCCTGGATGTGCATCCCACAAATCTCCATCAATTGCAAGATGCTATCCTATCGATATGGGCCAACATTTCTAAAGAATGCTTTCAGCACCTTGTTGAATCAATGCCACGTAGAATTAAGGCAGTTCTGAAGGTGAAAGGGGGTCAAACACTGTATTAGTATGGTGTTCCTAATAATCCTTTAAGTGAGTGTATCTGCAATCTCTGCCATGACATGTCATGTGACACGGGTGGGATTCAATTATAACTAGTGATTAGACACAAATGAGGGGGCATTAGACAGGCTAATCTCTCTAAATACATACAGGGTGCATTTCTTTCTGTCTTCCTTCTGTCCTGTGCAAGAGCTCAGGTCCACTTTAAGGGCAGTTTTACACTTGTGCTGTGTTTGCAGTGTAACGCCCCACCCCATTGCAACCCACAAAACCACAAACACGACCCTGCGGCAGAGTGTGCTGACAGGGTCATATGTATATTTATTTTATTTTAATTTTTTTACTTACATGGAGCCTCTTCCAGCCCCCATGGGCTTTTATGTACCTTGTTGTGGTCATCCTCCTCCTCATTCAGCTGTTTGGCCTGCAAAATTGGCTGAATCTCCCCAGTTGTACAGTACTGCGTATGTGCTGGCCTGTCAGTGTGCTTCCTTGATGACGCTTCCATGTCCTCGTAGCTGTGCATGCGCAGAATGCTCCCGGCAAAGACCTGTGCTGCCGAGCCAGTACTAGGCAACTCTGCTAATGTTGCAGGCTGAACAGCTGAGCGACCAGGATGACAGTGAGGGATATAGAAGCCTATGGGGACTGGAAGATGCCCCAGGTAAGTTAAAAATAGTATTTAATTTGAGGGTGTATCAGTAGCTGATACCCCCTTTTCCGTGAGAAAGCGTTACCTTTTCTCAAACTGATCATCAGGCGGATCTGTATGGCTGATATTGTGGTGAAACTTCTCCCACAGTGTGATGTCAGCAAAAGGGTGCTGACATCATACTGTGGGAGCCTTGTTGCATTGTGGGAAATAAAAGCTGTTTCTAACGGCCAAAAATGCATCATCTCCTTCCACTGACATCATCTGCCAGCAGTAAAATGTCACCATGTTGTAAAGGTCAGAATGTAAATCAGGGAGCAGAATGATTTTACAAAGGGCAAACACTGACTAAATCATTTCTACATAGTTATTGTAAAAATTAAGCACTTTTTTTCATTACGTCATGTCAAATTACTAAGGTTGTTACCCTGTACACTCCATACTTACTCAGCCACTTCAATGCCAAATCTCTCTCCGGTATCGGTGCTCAGACAGCCGGCACCTTGTCCGTAGCCGTATCCTTTGGGACCGTACTTCCTGCCGTAACAAGACTTGCAGTAGATTTCGGATTCATGTGCTGCCACCGTGGTGCTATCCAGGGCCTTCCGGCACACCACTGCAACGTAGCACAACAAAATGTAATTACATAAGAGTATGTGCATTATATGTGATATATGCAGTATCAGCGTTAAAGGGGTTATGTGGAGTCATACAATAAACAAAAACAGACACTTACCTGGGGCTTCTATCAGCCCCCTGTAGCTGTCATGTCCCACGCTGTCCTCCTCCAATGACTCATTCCCCGCCGCCAGTCCCAGTCTAATCACGCGTGTCACACGTCTGCACGGCCGTGCGCTCCTGCTCACGTCTCCGGGAGCTCCAAGCAAATCTCGTACTGGGCCTGCGCAGTAAGCTCCCGGAGACGCTAGCGGGAGTGCGCATTATTCGACTTGTTAGACGAATAATTGACTGGTGCCGGCAGCGGGGAACGAGTGATCGGAGGAGGACGGCGCGGGACATTAAAGCTACAGGGGACTGATAGAAGCCCCAGGTAAGTGTAAGTTTTTGTTTATAGCATGACTCCACAGAATCCTTTAAGAAATGAAGTTATATTTTCAAGTGGTATTATCATCAAAATCCTTTACAACATTAAACACAGTAAAAAAATAATATGGAACACTGAGGCTGCTCTGATGTCTTTTGAATGCATATTTGCACCTCACTAACGCTGACTGTCATTGCAGGCTGCAGGACAAATTATCAGATATAGTTCTAGAGCAGTAATAAGTGACCAAATAAAGGGGAGAATGTTCTCTGCTTTACCGCTGGGTACAGCAGAAGCTTTTTGACGTCCAGCAATAGCTGGAAGCCAAATTACGTCTTTCCCCCACTATACATGCCGGCCAGGACGGGGAATAGTAATTAACGTCACCTTTACTTGTGCAGGAGCAGGGTAAGCCATTTATCGGTTTTCCCCTTCGCCAAAATCTCCCGGCAGCTATGTTATCGGTACGCAACTGGATTCCCAGCCCACTCTCTATAATTACCATCCCTGGACCGGTTGGTGGAAATGGAACACCAGTGTATAACAACTGTAAGCTACCCTCTCCATCTGGCACATCACAGACGGCTCTCAACTGATAAGCTTACCATCCAGAACACGTCGCTCTGCAGATAATGCCTCCCCGGTAGCTCTGAGTTATTTTTGTGTTCAGCAGCCATGGTGAGTCACCGGCTATCACATCCCCGATATTATTACTGCCCTGAAGCTATGGAAGCTCTGACAGATGAGAGGTTCACTATTCCCAGAAACATTTGGACCGGTTGTTGAACAGGCACAGGAAAAGTTCACGGAGGTTAAACCAGGGGTGGTTGTTCCTTCCATGAAGAAAAATATTGTGTATATAAATATATATATAAATAAATTGTGTGCTTCAGGGCCATAACAACTGGAAGGCAAAAAATGGCGGCTCCCCTCCCCAAATGTCCCCCTTCTTGCGCTCCCTGTCTCCCCCTCCCTAGATGCATGGTACTGCTCCACTCACCTGCTCTCAGTGTTCCAGCGATGGGATCTCCACCTACCCATTCAGCATCCTGTATCCATGGCTACAGTGATGCCTCATGCAGGGCTGTGGAGTCGGTACAAAAATCCACCGACTCAGACTCCTCAGGTTAGGATTCCACCGACTCCAACTCCTTGACTCCGACTCCTCTAATTTGCATATTACAATTTTGTTGATTGAAAGTGTGTAACATGAATTGCATCTCCAACTGCCAACGCTTAGGAATTGTAAAATACAACTGGTGAGAGGGATATGGAGGCTGCCATATTTATTCAATTTTAAATAATACCAGCTACCTGGCTAGCCAGCTGATCTTCTGCCTCTAATACCTTTATTCATAGACTAAAATTAGTCCTTGGTAAGAGTACTTGTAGAAGACAGGAACAAAGAACATCTATCAGGCCCTAGGCAATGTAACTGTGGGTACATGTAACAGTGATGTGCAGGTACTCTGCAGGAGAATGAGGCGATTCTTCCTCTATTACCAGTGGCGTAGCTAGGGAGCTGTGGGCCCGATGCTAATACTGCAGTTGAGGGAAGGCCCCTCGGGGCCCCTCTGGCCCAAGGGCCCCGATGCGGTCGCAACTTCTGCACCCCCTATTGCTACGCCCGTCTATTACACATTCTTCATGCACAATCTGTACCAGGTTTATGGGTGATAGACAACACCTCTGTGTTCAATGTGCACAACATTCTCAGTGGATTTCCTGCAGCTCTGTGGAGAGTGCATATGTAGAGTATAGTACTACTGTGTAACAAAGTAAACCTGAGACAGATGAAATGAAAGTTTTATACATACCTGGGGCTTCCTCCAGCCCCCTTCAGGCTAATCAGTCCCTCGTTGCTACCACCACTATATTTGACAGTGGGGATGGTGGGTTTAGAGTGATGTGCAGTGTTAGTTTTCAGACACACATAGCGTTTTGCATTTCGGCCAAAAGTTCCATTTTGGTCTCATCTGACCACAGCACCTTCTTCCACATGGTTGCTGTATCCCCCACATGGCTTGTGGCAAACTGCAAACAGGATTTCTTATGCTTTCTGTTAACAATGCCTTTCTTTTTGCCACTCTTCCATAAAGGCCAACTTTGTACAGTGCATGACTAATAGTTGTCCTATGGACAAAGTCTCCAACCTGAGCAGTAGATCTCTGCAGCTCGTCCAGAGTCACCATGGGCCTCTTGACTGCATTTCTGATCAGCGCTCTCCTTGTTCGGCCTGTGAGTTTAGGTGGATGGCCTTGTCTTGGGAGGTTTACAGTTGTGCCATACTCCTTCCATTTCTGAATGATCGCTTGAACAGTGCTCCTTGGAATGTTCAAGGCTTTGGAAATCTTTTTGTAGCCTAAGCCTGCTTTAAATTTCTCAATAACTTGATCCCTGACCTTTCTTGGACCTGTCTTGTGTGTTCTTTGGACTTCACAGTGTTGTTGCTCCCAATATTCTCTTAGACAACCTCTGAGGCCCTCACAGAGCAGCTGTATTTGTACTGACATTAGATTACACACAGGTGCACTCTATTTAGTCATTAGCGCTCATCAGGCAATGTCTATAGGCAACTGACTGCACTCAGATCAAAGGGGGCCGAATAATTATGCACACACCACTTTGCAGTTATTTATTTGTAAAAAATGTTTGGAATCATGTATGATTTTCGTTCCACTTCTCATGTGTACACCACTTTGTGTTGGTCTTTCATGTGGAATTCCAATAAAATTGAATCAGGTTTGTGGCAGTAATATGACAAAATGTGGAAAACTTCAAGGGGGCCGAATACTTTTGCAACCCACTGTATTTACAGTCACAATCAGATATGTTTATCTGACTTTAAAAATACGGGGACTGCTTTATTGAAGCAGCACAAGTAACTATTTTTTATTGGTTTATTTCATTTTGTGGACTTATCTGAGAAACAGAACATTTTATCATATTTTCTATTTTAATTACAGTTTAAATTCATTAGGAGTCGGTGCATTTTCTCCTGACTCCAACTCCAAGTACCCAAAAATTGCCCCGACTCCGACTCCACAGCCCTGGCCTCATGTGACCTGTTACGTGCTGCTAGGGTTACATGAGCCTTCGCTGTAGACAGACAGGAAGCATTCCTGTGTGGCTGGTGATTCCATCGCTAATCAGGTGAGAGCAGGTGATTGATGCAGTGCTGGTGTATCCTAAGGATCAGGAATCATCCTGCATTGTTTCAGGTGGCAAGAAGTCTAGTACTGGTCCTGGGATGAATTGTAAATAGATTCCAGAGAATTGTGTTATAGTAAAATCACTTCACTTAGGGCCCTTTTCCACCTGCAGTCGCTAGCGTTCACGCTGAACGCTAGCGATTGCTGAATCGCAAAACCGGCGATTCCCCGAAGTTTTGCGGCCGCGATTTTGCTATGCTATGCACTGCATAGCAAAATCGCGGCAAATATCGCTCCGCCGCGCGTTCGCGTTCGGGTAAAAAACGAATCGCGGTAGTGGAAATGACCTACCGCGATTCCTATGTTAAAAAGCAAACCGTAGCGATTGTAAAATCGCTAGCGGTTTGCGACTTTGCGATTCAGCCAGCGCAAACGCGCTGGTGGAAAAGGGCCCTTAATGTATAACTATACTTTCACCTTGCCTTAGCATTTGAGTGGGGTGCCAAACACCAGGCCACCGAAACTAGCTCAGTGCCAGAACAGCAGTTTCCAAGAGCACTCCGTAGTTGTGTAACCTCGGCCCTGTGTCTGTCAGCGCTGGAGGGTTTCAGTGCAGGCCTCAGCTAGATCCAGTGCTGGTTATCCTCATATATCCTCATTTGTTATTTTGTGACATTTTACTTTTGGATTTGGGGGAAGGGGTTTGAGGTAATGTGCTGAGGCAGGAAGAATAGCAGTTTCTCTTATGAAGAGTTATACTGGGCAGGGGTTTGCTGGGACATGGTAGGGGAAATAGTGTTTTTGTTTTTTAGCGGAGGATTGTGGCTGGTGTGGAGGTTATGAAATTACATTTTCCCAGTGATCAAATGTAGAAAGGAGGTTGGCACCACCAAGTAGAAAAGTAAAAAATTAGCTCTTTATTGATCAGTCATAAAATGACAGCATGGTCAAAAATAAGGCTTAGGCGGCATTTTCCCAGTGATACCCTGGATATTGCAGTGCACTGAAAGCTGTGGCACTGTAGTAGCTATTTGTGATGAAAAACACATATGGGCATCCAGCAATAAAAAACAAGCAGGGCATACGTTTTTCAGGTTAGTCAGGAGTCATCTGATCAAGATCAAATGCTGCACATGGTGAATTGATTGCCACTCAACCTATGGCTGTTTCTGGGACCAGGCCATCCAGGCAAATGCGTGTAGTTCCCACTAGTGTATACGGCATGCTACTGGACACTTTGCATGAAAAGAAATTCTTTTTCGCTATGCAAACCTAAAACAGATTTGGCTGGAGGTAGACGGGTAATTTGGGCGCCACAGTAGGCCATAATGTGAAATACAGCTATAGCGACGCTCACAGAGTAATTTGGGCGCGGGAAATAGCCAGAGTCTAAAATTATGATATAAATGGTGTAAATTCAGCTGCCAGCAATAGCTTTCCCTCTAAATTAAATCTCCGTCTGGGAGTAGGGGAATAGTACTGAAAATAGCTCAGACATTTCCAAGAGGAGGGTGAGCCATCTTTTGTCTTTACCCTGCGCCCACATTTCCCAGCACCTTTTTTCCATGCAGCCTGGATAGAACAAAGTGCAGGAGGTTAACAACCTCTGTCAGCTTTTATTGTCAGGAGGATCTCCTTCATCTTCTGCCTAATGACTGGTCTCTGGATAGGAATGGAGAGAAATTCTCTCAACAAGAGTGGGGACAGCAGTAACAGCTCTAACGTTCTATCCCTACTCTTCCAAAAGTAACATAAAATAATGTGTGCATGAAATAGAGGCAGGGTGGAATATGGGCTGCTGGGAATAACCGATAGTAACAGAACTGACTATCTGCTCTAAAGGATAAGCAACAGCATAATAACCTTTAAAGAAAAACATTGCTTTGTTACAGCTTACAGAACTCTTGCAATAAATCTGCAGCATGTCTACTTCCTGCTTTCATGGAAGCAGACATAGGGTTAACATCCTGTGTTTACAAATAAGCTGCTCTGTCGAGGCAGCCAGATGAGAAGGCTGAGAGATTAAATTACAGTTGAGATTAGTCACAGATGAAGGGGAATTAGACAGGCGAAAATCTCCAAATACATACACAGTGCATTTCTCTCAGCTTTCCTTCTGTCCTGTGCAGGAGTTCAGGTCCACTTTAACCCCCCCCCCCCCCATGGCTAACCTTAACGCACCCCCCCTTCCCCCCCAACATCTAGCCACCCCTCACCCCGTTATAAAAATGAAAATCCTCCTCTAAAAATATACTGTAAAATGTGGACGCCCATGGTGCCTGATAAAAAGCGGGCCCGGGCTGCCCAGAATGCAAAATACGGCTACAAGTAGCAGGTGCTAAAATATTCTGCTTCCAAAACAGTGGCTCTTCATACACACATTTGGGAATAATTGCTCCCATCTCAGCCTTGTAAGGCAGCTTTGAAGGTGAAACATTAGCAAAAAAAACCCCATCAACAACGAAACATTTGCAAATTGCTTTTCTCATATTAGCCTTAAAGCACAAAATCTGTGAAAAGAGTCACAAGGTGGTGACAGCGTAAAAGTGTGGTTGGTGTTTGAAGCTCCCAACGCTATTATGCTTTAAAGTTATGGTTTCATATTAAAAAAACAATTACAATGGGCTCGATTCACAAAGCAGTGCTAACTTAGTACGCCTAAAAACTTTTGGTGTGCTAACTACAGTGCTAAGTAGTTAGCACGGCCACAGCATTTAGTTATCGCGTGGTGTGTGCACGGAACGGCGCACCGGATGCGTCTAAAACGTTGCATTGGATGCGCCTATAAGGTCGCACCGGGTGCGCCCTAATCATCGCGTGGTGCGACGATTCGGGTGCACTGGTGCAATGGTATAGGCGCATCCAATGCGACGTTTTACACGCATCCGATGCACGGCGCTAAACTTTGCGCACGAAGCTTAGCGCGCCATGTTACTTTAGACGTGCTATGGGCTTTTATGGCGTGCTAACTAAGTTAGCACTGCCTTGTGAATCAAGCCCGATGACTTTGGAGAGATCTGTATACTTACTGCAGATGAAACAGGGTTTGTGGAAGCTTCGTCCGTTGCATTGAATCTCCTCAGCATGGTACACAGTCTTCCCACAAGCTCCACATTTGGAGCCCCCACCCAAGTTTGGCATGTTGTTACAGCAGGAGTCTGAAAGAAATGGAATTATTATTTAGAAATGTCTGTAGAATTCTGAACCAATGTCCTTGCCTCTGTCTCTGTAAAGAGTTGGAGGCCACCTCCAGAAGCCAACAGGGATATGGACAGCCCTCAGCCTGATGTCAGCCCTCAAACACCATTAAGTCCCCATAGCAAGCTCCCTTGACTATTGCTACAGCTATGGATCTTAGCCCACACTTAACCTACAAAGCTCTCTATAATCTCTCTCCCCTTTTCATCATCTCACTAGTTCCAGATACCAACCAAACTGCAATCTCCGCTCTGGACACACTTCTATCCTTCTCTAGAATCACCACCTCGCATTCATGTATACGTGATTTCACACGTGCTTCACCCCTTCCCTGGAATCTTCCTCCAAAACACCATCTCTCTCCCACCTTTGAAATCCTTATGCGCTCCCTCAAAACTCTCTTTTTCCGACAAGCATATGCTCTAACGTAGGCAATTCCCCCTTCAACCTCTGGCCAAGTTGTACTCCTTACTAAATCTAACTGAAAACCCACTACCTCTAAATATTGTATACTACCCCACTTCTAGTTTACTCCCTATTCCTTTAGATTGTAAGCTTGCAAGGGCAGGGTTCTCTCACCCTTTTGTGTCTTGGAATGTGCTATACATTTTGTTCATCATGTTACAATTGTAACTGTAATTAGTATGTCTAGCAATTTTGTATAATGTACTAGTATCTTTGTTTTCTGTATACAGCAAAATATATTTACCGACACCCAGTATATATCCCACTGGTGCCGGATATACAAGTATCCGGCACCAGCAGGACTGCCTGATACATGTGCTTGCCAGTTGCCTGAGCAACCGGCCTGAAAAGTACAAGCCTCCCCCCTGAGTACTTTTCCGAGCCTCCAGCGCCGCCTGGTAGCCTTCCTGCAGCACCTAGCGGCTTTCCAGCTTCCCTGTGCACGAAAGTTGGCATGACACCTGATTTACATTGGGTCACGTGACACACCGACTTGTGTGCACAGATGCTGGAAACCAGGCAGGGCTGGTTCTGGACCTTTTGCTGCCTGAGGCAAACTTGTGAGGATGCGCCCCCCCATTGGAATGACCGCACAGCACCCGACAGTTTGCACCGCACGTTATAGCTGTGGTGAGCCTCCAAAAAACACTCTCAGTATAGGTAGGTAGCCAGTTATAGGTGCCCCCAGTATTGTTAGCTGGGTACAGTTGCCCTAGTATAAATTAGCCAGGTACAGTTGCATCCAGTATAGGTTGGCCAGGCACTCTCTTCCCTTCCTGTTCTGCCTGGTGCTGCCCCCAGACTTCTGCCACCTGAGGAAGTTGCCTCACTTGGGCAGACCGGGCCTGTCGCTAGGAGCCCGCTAGGTGCTGCAGGAAGGCTGCTAGACGTGGCTGGAGGCTTAGTAAGTATTTTAAAAGCCTCAAAACCAGGCCAAAACAAAGTCCCAGTTATCCCTCAGGCCTGCCAGTTAGTTGAGACTTCCGGTTGTCCGAGTTCTGGATAACGGGGACTTTGATGTACCATTGTCTGTTTTATTATGTACCCCATGTTTTGTTCTCACTCTCAGAATATGTTGGTGCTTTATAAACCAATAATAATAGCACTCGTGCACATAACATGGCATAAAGAGTGTGACAGAAAGTGAAGTCACCCTAACCTTTTAGCAATCCTCACCACGATCTGATATGGTACAGATGGTACAGATCGTGGCAAGCTAACAGCAGACAATCTGTAATGCTGTGAATACACGGTGAGTTTTATGCGCCGGATCAAGCCAGCGGCTCCATACCGGCGCGTCACTGCTCGCCTGCGCATGCGCGCGGATCGATTCCCGCTCGTCCCTGCTGCATCCCTTATCAGCCGCTCTATTCCCTGCTATTGTCCACCGGCGGGGATCGAGCGGGGAATCTATCCGGCGGGTCATCGGACCTGTCGGATATTATCAATCGAGCTATCAGCGGCTCGATTGATAAGCAAAAAACGAACCGTCTAGCATAATGCTATTGTCCGCCCGCGGGGATCGAGCAGACAGTTCGTTTTTTGCTTATCAATCGAGCCACTGATGGCTCGATTGATAATATCCGACAGGTCCGATGACCCGCCGGAAAGATTCCCCGCTCGATCCCCGCGGGCGGACAGTAGTGGGGAATCGAGTGGCTGATAAGAAATGCCCACGAGGTCGAGCGGGAATCGATCCGCGCGGACGAGCGGTGATGCGTCGGCATCGAGCCGCTGGCTCAATCCGGCGCATAAAACTCACTGTGTATTCCCAGCATAAGAGACCAGAACTGGTCTGTTGGATGGCAGAGGCTCAGCACTACTCTGTGGTATATTATCAGGGCCTCTGTGATGAGGTGTTGGAATAATATCCAGACAGAGATGTGACAGAATGACATTATCATGAGATAAGAACACAGGACAGCCAGACTGGGGACTAAACATCACACTCTAAAATTAGCCTCAGATTCAGTTCTATTACTGGATGGATCAGTCTGGGTTTCAGTTGGTCTGTAAATATTGATTCAAAACATAGAGATGCTCCTGCAATTATTAACTTAAAGGATAACTGAAGTGAGAGGGATATGAAGGCTGACATTTTTCCTTATAATCGCTTCACAACTGAGGGGTTTTACCCCTTCAGCATCTGAGCAATTTTCACCTTTCAGCGCTCCTTACATTCATTCGCCTATAACTATCATTACTTATCGCAATGAAATGAACTATATCTTGTTTTTTTCGCCACCAATTAGGCTTTCTTTAGGTGGGACATTATGCCAAGAATTATTTTATTCTAAATGTGTTTTAATGGGAAAATAGGAAAACATTTGGGGAAAAAAATCATTATTTTTCAGTTTTCGGCCATTATAGTTTTTAAATAATGCATGCTACTGTAATTAAAATCCATGTAACTTATTTGCCCATTTGTCCCGGTTATTACACTATTTAAATTATGTCCCTATCACAATGTTTGGTGCCAATATTTTATTTGGAAATAAAGGTGCATTTTTTTCAGTTTTGCGTCCATCCCTAATTACAAGCCCATAATTTATAAAGTAACAGTGTTATACCCGCTTGATATAAATATTTAAAGATTTCAGTCCCTAAGGTTACTATTTATTTATTTATTTTATTGTAATTTTTATTTTTTTTATTACAAAAAAAAATTTGGTAACAATTTGGGGAGTGTGGGAGTTAATTTTATGTTGTAAAATAATGTATTTGTATGTGAAAAATGTTTTTGGGTGTAGTTTTACTTTTTGGCCACAAGATGGCCACAGTAATTTTTTGTAAATGCGTCCTGCAAGCGTAGGAAGTACGCTTCCAGGAAGTTCATGGAGGCTGGGAAACTGATTTGTTTTCACAATGATTGCGCAGCTTCTCATAGAAGCAGCTGAACATTGCTAGGGGGCAGAGATCAACGAACAGGAATGGTTTCTCTGGGCAATCGCGGGAGCGCGCACGGACAGCGGCGGCGGGGTGATGCGTATATATACGTTCCGGGTGAGGAACTGAAGTCCAAAGGAGCGTAGATATACTGAACCCGGGCGGCGAAGTGGTTAAACAATGCGCATTGCCTGGCTGTCTTGCTGATCCACTGCCTCAGATACTTTTAGCCATAGATCCTGAACAAGCATGCAGTTAGATGTTTCTGACTTAATTTGCTGCATGCTGGTTTCAGGTTTGTGGTTCAGACACTATTGCAGCCAAAGAGATCATCAGGACTGCCAGGCAACTGGTATTGTTAAGCTATTTTTCATCCCGAGGGCAGTACATCTACAAATATGACAACCTCCATGTACTAGCTTATGTCATGTGACGTGTGTGTTGGGGATCAGGGGGAGAGGCAGTGTTGTTGTACAGACGGGTTTTGATGAGGAAGTGTCTGTACACAGCAATAGAGCAACAGGCTCCACATCTCTCCCATAGCCTGTCCCTCGTGCTCCGAGCCTGAAACCTTCAAACGTACTCTGAAAACACATCTGTTCAGACAAGCCCCTAATTTGCTATAGGTAGCATAGGAGGCTCGCAGCTTCATCCGCTAACTCCTTCCCCAATGTCTACAAACCACTACCCTCTAGCTCGCAAGGATAGGGACCGCCTTCTAGTATTTCTGATGTACTTTATTATATGAACATGCACCAGTATTGGTGATGTCTCAAGTTACACATCAGCTATGTAAGTACTTGTATTGCTGGATGTCCTGATTGTACAGAGTTTTGAACTTCTCACGAATCTTTGCTTTTGTCTTTTGTCTATTTGTCTTGTACTATGTACAACACTACGGGAGATACAGCACTCACAGGCTTGTGGAGCACGGTGGTGTAGCTGCTAGCTCTCTCGCTGTGCAGCACTGGGTCCCCGGGCCAGGGCACTATCTGCACAGTGTTTGTATGTGCTCCCCGTGTCTGTGTGGGTTTCCTCCAGGCATTCCGGTTTCCTCCCACGTCCCAAAAACATACAGATAAGTTTACTGGCTTCCCCCTCAATTGGCCCTAGACTACGATAAATACACTACATGATACATACATAGACAAGACTATGGAGGAAACAAGACCGTGAGCCCCTCTGAGGGACAATTAAATGACAAGACAATATACTCTGTACAGCGCTGCAGAAGATATTGGTGCTATATAAATAATCATAATAAAGACAAACACTTATATAGTGCTTTTCTCCTGGCGGACTCAAAGCGCCAGAGCTGCAGCCACTGGGACGCGCTCTATAGGCAGTAGCAGTGTTAGGGAGACTTGCCCAAGGTCTCCTACTGAATAGGTGCTGGCTTACTGAACAGGCAGAGCCGAGATTCGAACCCTGGTCTCCTGTGTCAGAGGCAGAGCCCATTACAACCATTACACCATCCAGCCACTTTATTACACTACATAATAAAAAAAACACTTGCAGTCTCATTCAAACACCTGTAAGAACGTTTTCTAATAAACTTACACTGTCCTGCACTTACTCATTTATTAAAAGAAAACAACAACACAACCCTCAGCAATCCTGACTACAACCTGATATGACCCTGATATGTGCAGTCTTACGCTAGGTACACATGATACAATTTTTGGAAAGATTTACTGTCAGATCGACTATTTCCACCAGGTCCAATCTGATTTCTGATAGATTTTCCATCCACTTCTATGGAAAATCGATCGGAAATCAGATCAGACCTGTTGGAAATAGTGGATCTGATAGTAAATCTGTCCAAAAATGATATCGTGTGTACCTAATGCTGGGCATACACGTCTCGTTTTTGAGCCATTAAGATGGCTGGATAGATAATTTTGGACATGTCTGATCTCCCGCCCGATCGTTTTGCCGCTCGATTCCGGATAGCAGTAAATGGAAAAAGATAAGAAAAACGAGCGGATAATAGAATTGACTGCGGAATCGAGCGGCGAAATAATCGAACGGGAGAATCGAGCGGCAAAAACAAGCCGTATATATGGCCAGCATAATGCTGGGAATACACGCTTCGTTTCTGCCATGCGTTTTTCCTCTTGATCGTTTTTTGCCGCTCGATTCTGCAGTCGATACTCTTATCTTCTGCCCGTTTTTTCTATCTTTTTCCATTCACTGCAATCCGCAATCGAGCGGTGAAACGATCGGGCGGGAGATCAGACATATCGGAAATTATCTATCAAACTATCTAATCACCTAAAAAACGAACCGTGTATTTCCAGCACAAGACTGCACATATCAGAGTCATATCAGTAAATATCAGACAGTAAAAGTGGCTGGAAAGTGTACTGGTTAAGGGCTCTGCCTTTGACATGGGAGACCAGGGTTTGAGTCCTGGCTAGGGTCAGTACCTATTCAGTAAGAAGTCCTTGGGCAAGACTCCCCAACACTCCAGGGTGGCTTCTTGAGCAGCGCTTTGAGTCCAACAGGAGAAAAGCGCTACACAAATGTTCGGATTATTACATTTGTCAAAAAATTGTATTGTATGTACCTAGCATAAGTCTTTATAAACTGTCCATATACAGTAGCCCGTAACTTGTGAATCTCTTGGAGGGACAGTGGCCGACTGGAAACCTGATAGACTGCGGGGGGCTGGCAGAAACCCCAGGTAAGTACAACTCCACTTCTCCCCCCGACTTGGGTATATTTTAATAGCAGAGAATTGTTATGAATAATTCCAGGTTTGCTGGATTAGGCCCTGTTCAGACTATCTGCGTTCCTAGCCGTTCTTACAGAACGCATACAGAAAGATTTTACGCATAGAAACGGCTACTAATGTTTTCTAATGGCCTCGTTCACATGTATGCGTATGAGACTCTCATCCGCATTGCTGCACGCAGTTCTGTGCGTTACGCACAGAAACGGACACAATGAAAGTCTATGGCCGCGTATCAAAAACGCGTACTATTGCGTTTTAGCGTACGTTTCCCTCTGCGGTTCCCATAATGTTTTTTCCCCGGGTCACGTGTGTGTGCAAAACGCAATAGAAAATGCATTAGAACGCAAGAAAAACGCATGCGTTTTTCAACTTGCGTTCCTTTGAATTTATACGCGTTCTACAAACGCTGACAGTCTGAACAGGGCCTTACACTCGTGATATACTTGGAAATCCCTGAGGGCTCTTGCACACAACATGCTATTCCGATTTTTAATCGGTACTGCATGCTACGTTTCTTTTCTTGTCTCGATAGCATCCAGGGAACATCGGAATCGCAAATTGGAATCCCAAATCGGATCTGCAGGGGGCTTAAATTAGGTCAACAATGTGATAAAAAGCAAATTAAACTTTACAAATAATAATTACAACACCCCCCCCCCCAAAGGACACATGTTCACCCCATGCCTGGGTACCGGATCAGGCAGCAGTGTGTCTGGCTGGGGATCACCCACCTGCTCTGCGGACCGCTCCCCCCGGAGTCTCCTCGGCGAGTGTAAGCTCTGTCTGCACGTCGGGAGGCTTTAAACTCCCCAGGAGGAGATTTCCCTGGGTGATGATGGAGGCTGGAGAGCATCTCTGAAATCAGAGGGCTGAAAATAGCTGCTGCTCATTCCCTGGAATAATACCGTGGGGGGGGGGGGGGGGGGGGTAAAACAATGCCTTCTGGAATTCCACTCAGGATCGCAGCCACTTTCCAGCCCGAGGTTCGCGTTACTGCGCACGGCTGTCCATAAACCGCACAGGAAATCCCTGCGGTGGGCAAGGGGTTAATATAGAGCCCGCTAATAATAATATCTGCAGCTGTGCCCGGCCGCCGCAATGCTCGGAATGCCTCAGAAAACGTTTTCCTGGTCTGGCGTGAAATGGAGCTACGGCCAAATAGCAAATTCCATACGAATTACACATAGTTTATGCAGGAAAGTACTCTTGTGGAATGCCCAGTAGTACCAATGCCCAGCTCTGCATGGCTGCAAAGCAAGAGAAGGGTGACAACACTACTGAGTGGCTGAACCGGGCCAATCGCATTCATCGGGAAGTGAATTTCATTGTCCAATTTCCAAATCTGCATACAAGTTGCATTAACTACTATCTGACCGTGCGTCATTTTAAAACGTCCTGTTGGTCCCTCTTAACGGACCACAGGACGTTTAAAAACGTCTTTCACCATAATTGTGCAATGCGCACCTGCGCTCACACCCGTCAGGTCTAGGAGAGCCGCCATTGGTGAAAGGGAAAAAGTATTCCAATCAAAAGTATCCGTAAGGGAAAGATCATGGCTTCAATAAGAAGCCGATGATCTTTCCTGTAACAACACGGTGTGCTTGTTCTAAACACAGAGACTAGTATTTGTGAGGACATCTAGTGGTAAAAAAAAAAATAAAAAAATGTAAAAATAAAAATACACACTTTACATCACATTTTACACCCCCCGCAGTAACCAGAATAAAACACTTGCACACCCCCCAGAAAAATATGCAAGAAATAAAAAAAAATAAACACAAATAGTTATGTTAGGGACTCAGCTTTTTTTAAATTATCTATGGCGTGAGGGTATATTACTGTTATTTTTTGTTAAAAAAAAAACTTAAACCAGAACAAATACACCTTTATTTCAAAATAATATACAGTATCGTCACCATACATTGTACCAGGGACATAAGTTAAAAGTTGTAATAACCGGGACATATGGGCTAATAAAATATGTGGGTTTTATTTACAGTAGCATTGTTTATTTTAAAACTATAGGGGATGGAATTGGAGAAATAGTGTATTTTTTTCATTGTTTTCCTTGTTTTTCCTTTTTAAAAAATGCATAGAAAGTAAAGTAATTACTGAAAACAAATATCACCCCCAAAAAGCCTAATTTGTGGCAAAAAACAAGGTATAGATCATTTTGGTGTGATTGGTAGTGTTAAAGTTAAAGGAGAATGAAAGGGAGGAGCTCTGACAGATGAAATTGGCTCTGGTCCGTTAGGGTAAAACCATTGGGGGTGAAGTGGTAAAATTTGCATGCAGAATTATTAATATCTCATTGACCATCTAACAATCACACTGAAGACTGTATCCTCCACAGTCTCTCACACCTGCAATCCCACCTACCTTACACATGACCTACCTTTTCCTTTACTTTCTCTCTCACCTTCCATAGTCCCAATGAAAACGAATTGGGTGCAGCCGCACACAGGCTATGAGCAGACATTTGGCAAAGGAAGTTCATCTGCAGTGGATACATCCAGTGATAGGACGATAAGGACACATAATTCAGCATGTATATATAAAAAGGAAAAGATTGTAGGATACAGACTGAACTGCAACAATTTCAACATCAAGTCCCACTATCATGAAAATTGTAACCATTAAAATACAAGTCTATGCAGATGTTTTAAGTGAACCAGAGATGAAAGTAAACTAATGAGATAAACAATTGGATCTGTCCCTCTGCTCCTAAAAATGACTCTCAGATATCTCAAGGTGTTTTATATATAAACATTTACAAAGCAGATTTAATGTTTCATAGTCTCTGCTCAATTGCAGTGTCACAAGAGTTCCAGAGTGAAAATACATGAACTATTGGCCTTTTTATCTTTTCCCTTCACAGTAAAAAGCCCAGGTATCTGCTTAGGAAAGTGTTTTATAGCTGTGAATTTGTTATCCGTGAGCCGACTGGGTCCTGACTGGAGAAAACCTGTCAGTTGTCAGCACAGCATAAGTGTCTGTATGCTTGCCACTGTATATGCACATGTCTATCTCACCATGTCACGGTACACTTTAAGATGCACATTTGTCTCAGAGTAAAATGTGTTATAAATTACTTTTTTTCTATGTTTCTGTCACTCCCAGTAGGTAGTAAAAATCTGACAGAATGGACAGATTTTGGACTAGTCCATCTCCTCATGTCACTGTCAAAACATTGTGCAAACGAGTAGTGAGGCCAGCCAGCCTTTCCATAGAGTGGTTTTGTATAAAATAAAGAAAATGTCCAGAATCAGCCCACAAGGAGATGAACTTGTCCAAACCCCGTCAGATCTTTCAGGATTGTTTTCTGCTCTGAGTGAAAGCAACATAGGAAAAAAGTAATGAAAAGAGCATTTAAAACACGTGGGGTATTAGGGGAAGTAGTGGAGGATGAGTCTGTTCCTTGTTCCGTTTTATATAAAAAAATGATTTTGAACGTATTTATTCTCAAACTATTTCATAATTTAAGACAAGACAACACAAATAACATTTATATTGTGCTTTTCTCCTTGCGGACTCAAAGCGCCAGAGCTGCAGCCACTAGGGCACCCTCTATAGGCAGCAGCAGTGTTAGGGAGACTTTCCTAAGGTCTCCTACTGAATATGTGCTGGCTTACTGAACAGGCAGAGCCAAGATTTGAACCCAGGTCTCCTGTGTCAGAGGCAGAGCTCTTAACCATTACACAATCCAGCCATTTAAAAGTCAAATCTTGCAAAGAATTGAAAATCCCCATGTACACATATAAGCAGTACTCTGCTCCCGGACTAAAGCAAACCTGAACTGTACAAAACCACAGAAGACAGACCCTGAACGCAATACCCCCGGGTCCACACACAGTGACCTGCTGCTATTGCTTGTCAGTTGGAAGGCCCAAGGAGGACGTGAGCCTGCATTGGGAAGATAAGCAATGGGCAGAGAAAGAATGAAAATGGGAGTAACAGACGGATTAGATCCACCTCTTCCTGTGGCTTGATATTGGACAATTGCTCTCCACTTTTTTATTTGGCTTTCCCCATTTATATTATGCAGTGCTGTACAGAGTACCGTATAATGTCTTGTCACTAACTGTCCCTCAAAGGGGCTCACACCTACCATAGTCCTATGTCTATGTATGTATCATGTAGTGCATGTATCATAGTCTAGGGCCAATTTTGGGGAAGCAAATCATCTGTATGTTTTTGGGATGTGGGAGGAAACCAGAGTACCCGGAGGAAACCCACACAGACACAGGGAGAACATACAAACTCTTTACAGATGTTGACCTGGCTGGGATTCAAACTAGGGACCCAGCGCTGCAAGGCGAGAGCGCTAACCCCTACGCCACCCTGCTGCACCATGCAACATTATTATTTGTGTTCTGTTTGATTGCAAACACAAAAATGCTGCTAATCATCGGTGGTCCCCTACGTACAAAGATGTTACATTTTAAAGGTTTCTAAGCGGAGTCCTGTGTTATACGTGGAAAGATTATTTACTTTCAGACAACTCTGGATTTGGACACATACAGTAGAATCCCTGTATAGTGAACTCCAAGGGACCCGGCCAAGTACATCATAAATTGTCATACTTAAGCACATAAAGTATACTATTATATTGTATCCTATTTCAGTCAATAAGTGGGAGTCATTTTTTCCTTTCAATGCTTTAGCAGCGAGCACAGACAGTGCCTAAGTTAGATGAAAATGTAGTGCTCAATACGCAGGGATTTGCATGCAATAATCATGCAACAGCTTGCACAAGAAGCACAGGTCTCACCAGGTAATGCGGATACAGTACTGATAGTGTGCTCCTCTGTCCACATTTCTGTGCAGCCTGAATGATAACATTGCAGCCATGCACATGCAAGTCACAGATGCAGGCACGTGCAAAAGGGGGGGGGGGGCACCCCCACCCCTTTTTAAATGTCTCTAAAAAGACCCATTTGACTGCGAAAAGGGAGCCCCGCCTGTGATAAGCTCCTCTCCATCGGGGACACTTTGGAGTAAAGAGGTCCCATACAGGAATCCTAATCATCCCTGCAGCTGTGCGGGAGCAGGTAAGACAGCAGTGACCTCCGTCCACCTAGGACCCACAGTGACCTCTTCCTTCCCAGCACCCACATTGACCTTTCCATCCCCCAATGACACCCTTCCTGTCCCCAGAAGGACCCATCATGACCTCCCTCAGCACCTAAACTAACCTCTCCCTCCCCCAGCACCCCCAATGACTTCCCCCTTCCTGCTGCACCCACACTGACCTCTACTTCTCCCAACATCCACCCACACCCCTTCCCCCCCATAACTGACACCTAGTAATCACACTCACAAGACACCAAGTACCTGCACCCAGGCCTGACATCGCACCCAGTACTCACACCTGCACATACCCTCCACACTATCTGCACCAAGCACCAACTAACCAGTACCCGCACCTAAAGTACCTGCATTTAAAGGGATACTGTAGGGGGGTCAGGGGAAAATGAGTTCGACTTACCAGGGGCTTCTAACGGTCCCCCGCAGACATCCTGTGTTGGCGCAGCCACTCACCGATGCTCCGGCCCCGCCTCCGGTTCACTTCTGGAATTTCAGACTTTAAAGTCTGAAAACCACTGCGCCTGCGTTGCCGTGTCCTCGATCCCGCTGATGTCACCAACAGCGCACAGCGCAGGCCCAGTATGGTCTGTGTCTGCGCAGTACACTCCTGGTGACATCAGCGGGAGTGAGGACATGGCAACGCAGGCGCAGTGGTTTTCAGACTTTAAAGTCTGAAATTCCAGAAGTGAACTGGAGGCGGGGATAGAGCATCGGTGAGTGTCTGCGCTTGCACAGGATGTCTGCGGGGGACCATTAGAAGCTCCGGGTAAGTTCAACTAATTTTCCCCCGAAATCCCCCCCCCCCCCCCCTTCACCCACAGTATTCCTTTAAAGAGACACTGAAGCGAGAATAATTCTCGCTTCAGAGCTCATAGTTAGCAGGGGCACGTGTGCCCCTGCTAAAACGCCGCTATCCCGCGGCTAAACGGGGGTCCCTTAACCCCCAAGTCCCCCCTTGCAAAATTCACAACCAACTTGGTCGTGATTTTGCTCCTCCTGGAGGCAGGGCTAACGGCTGCAGCCCTGCCTCTCAGCGCCGTCTATCAGACGCGCATCGCCGCCTCTCCCCCGCCCCTCTCAGTGAAGGAAGATTGAGAGGGGCGGGGGAGAGGCGGAGATACGCGTCTGACAGACGCGCGTGGGGCAGGGCTGCGGCAGTTAGCCCTGCCCCAATGCGGAAGCGCTCCCCTGCTGTACGGAGGGGATTTGGGGGTGAAGGGACCCCCGTTAAGCCGCGGGATAGCGGCGTTTTAGCAGGGGCACACATGCCCCTGCTATCTATGAGGTCTGAAGCGAGATTTATTCTCGCTTCAGACTCTTTAAAACCCACGTGACACCCAATGCCTACCCATAGCCAGCACCCAGTACAGGCAGCAAATATTTGTACCCATGTCACACCCGGTACCCACATGACATCCAGTACATGCACCCAGATCTCACATGGCACTTAATACCTGCAATCAACATCTGCATGACACTAGATACCCACCTATAGCCAGAACCTACATGGCACTCTTTACCCGCATCCAGAACCCACATGACGACCAATACCCCCCTGGCCAGAAACGAGGAGGGTGGAACATGCGACCACTGGTGACGTGTCCGACTGACTCCACACCATTGAATCCAGCCAGCGTTTCTGTGACAATGAATGTATCAAGCGGATGGGCCCCGGGTGATGGTTTAGGACAGCTGGAAAGCTGGGGGGGTGGGGGGGGGGGCAGTTCGAGGTCCTTTTTTATATTTCCCTCAGCAATCTGGCAGCAGTTTACACAGGAAGAATAGGTCTCACCAGCTGCTGCTTTTGAGATAATCTACGCAAACCTAGAGTAGTGTGCAGATAGCGAGCAGTGTACAAGTGGCTGCCAGCCTGCCCCTCCATTCGCGGCTCATGGGTCTCCGATTGACGTATGACACATGCTCCTGCCCCGCCTACTTTCCACTATAGCTGGGCACAAAATACCACGGGGGCCAAAAAAACCCAATAAACAAACTTTATTCCCATCCTACCTAATAAAAGACAAGTGTCCCTGCGTCCTGTCCCTGTGTCAGTGCATTTGCGCTACTGAGCATATCCTGCACTGACACAGCCGTTGGGACAGGACGCAGGACATGACGCAGGACAGGAGACAGGACAGGAGAGCCAGCCGAGCGTGCAGGTGCGCAAGTGGTGGTGACAAACCTAGAGGCCGTTCTTAAACGGGCTTAGGTCACTAGTATACTTATAATGGTGCTTGACCAAGACATGGACATTTAGTTTACTATAACTGAAGTTTTACATTATCAGAGTTTACTATAACAAGATAATACTGTAGTATAAACTATGTTATGGTTGTTTTCGACTTGCTTTTACTTTGTTTGAGGCTAAGTTCACAGTGGGACGTTAAAGTCGCGCGTTAAAACAGCATTTAACGCAGAATAACTAACTGCAATGAAAAATCAATGCCCTGTTCACAGTGCACATGTTGCGTTGGTGTCTAACGCTGCGCATTAAGTAAAAGTACTGCATGCAGTGCGTTATACACGTTATTAGCTGCGTTGGACTGTTTGCACATGCTCAGTAATGACTTGGAAGCATACTTTTCATTGCCTGTATTTTTTACTGTATCTGCTGTATGTGACGGTAACGCTGCGTTGCCACTTTTTGGGCGCGTTGCATTGTAAGCTTGCGGTGCGACTTTAACGTGGCATCAAAACAGCAACGTCCCACTGTGACTCTAGCCTGAATCTACTCAGATCGGTTTATACAATATTGTAACATGTAACCACAAAAGTAATAAAAAAAGTATTTAATATTTTGTGCATAAAAACGATTTTGTATAAAAATGTGTAAGGGGGACTAACCTGTACTGGCTTTTTCAGAAGCACCAATAACTCGCTACATTTTTATGTTAATGCCATTTCTATAAATGTGAAGTAATTTAATTCAGAAATAATGAAATTTTCCTGGAGAACAACCTATTCACACTGTTGTAACTGGGTCTCTAAATGTCCCTCACAGGGTCCCAATTCAGTGTCCTTACCACAGTTTGGGGCCATTGTTTGGGGGTGGGGTGTAAGCAAATTAACCTTGTATGTTTTTGGGATATAGGAGGAAACTGGAGCACCCAGAGAACACCCACAAGAACCCAGGAAGACCGTAAAGTTTCATGAAGATAGTGACCCGCCTGGTACAAGAAAGTGCTTTTAGCGCTCTAGCATAATAAATACTGTGTACTTACCAGCATTCATAGCAGTCCAGGGTTTTTCTTGTGTAATGAACCCTGTAACAAGCATTCCCAATCTCATTGGCTAATCCAGGGACTGATTAAGCAGTGATCAGACATAGCTTCACAATGCCCCTAGACAGGTTCTCTTGCATATTCTATAGATCAGAGGGAGTCACACCTTGTGCAGCCCCACCGATCTGTTTTCTCTATCTGCATTCCTTATTGATATTCCAGAGATCTCTCCAGGCCAAGGAAAATGTGAGCCGCTCTTGTACACGTAATCAGGGCACACCGCTCCAAGCGCCTGATACAGCTTCATGCTAGTAATTAGGCAGCGCAAAGCATGCTGATGATGACAAGTGCAGCAGCCAATGGCAACACATGGCCGGGTTATTGTCTGGAAATTCTGGCTGGTTTCTACGGGTGATTGCACTCTACCCAGAGGCGCTTGCAGCCAGCTGGCTCCAGTGTACAGTAGAAGGGCCTTAACTCATCTTCATTCTTCTCATAAGAAGTGCAACCATCATCTCCCTCCCCCTCATAACAAGTGTAGCTGTCAGCCCCCCCTCCCCTCCCCACAAAAAGGGTTGTCATCATTCACCCATATTAAAGTAAATGAGAACCGCGTATATAAAAAAGCCAGATACTCACCTATGGAGAGGGAAGGCTTTGGGTCCTAATGAGCCTTCTCGATCCTCTCCCGGTGCCCTCGGTGCAACGCCGTCCCCGGGAGCAGTATTTGACTATTTTGGTCAAATACTGCTCGTTACGCTGGCGAAGGAGGCTTTGGAAAGTCTTTGGGAGTACTCCTGAAGACAGACGGCTCCATGCTGCGCACACGTGAGCGCCCTCTCTCGCACTCGCGCAGTATGGAACCGCCTGTCTTCGGGAGGACTCGGCTCCTGAAGTCCCCCGTGGCGAGGGATTCAAACACGGGAGCCAGCGCTGCACAGAGGGCACCGGGAGAGGAGAGGGAAGGCTCATTAGGACCCAGAGTCTTCCGTCTCCTTAGGTAAGTACCTGACTTTTTTTTAGTGAGACTGATCCTATTTACTTTAAGTGCAACCTTTGAATACTAGTAAAATACTAAATGACAATAATAAAAAGGGTGCCAGGTGTAGCGGATGGTTGGGCTGCCAAGCAGCAATGGCTCTGTTCCACATATGAGAGAGCGGCTGCAAAGCAGCAGCAGCTCCGTCTGCGGGGAGAATGGGAGACGCAGATCGGGTGCAGCAGCTTTCTGGCTCGTACCATTTTCGGTTGCCCATTTACTGCCCTGGTGCCGCCATACCTGATAATAGGACAGAGAAGGCGCCCCAAAAATAACAATGGATGCAATAAGAAAAGATGACTAGCTTACCTATAAAAGAAGGGGCAACTCTGAACTTGCTTTTACTGCGGTTCAGACACTGTTATTTGATCTGAGGAAGCAGACTGTGCTGCATGAAATACGTTATCATCTAAGTGTCTGATTATTAAACAGTATTTTGAAATTGGCATTGCCCCTTCTTTCAGAGCCAGTTCTAGACTTTTTGCTGCCTGAGGCAAACTTGTGAGGATATGACACCCCCAAAATTTGGAATGATCGCACAGCACCCGACAATTTACTCTGCTTCAGTTAACCCCCCTTGCCGTTCCAATTCCCGCAGCAAGGGGACAGCGCAGCACTTTTTTTAAAATATTTTTTTTTAATCATGTAGCAAGCCCAGGGCTCGCTACATGATAGCCGGTGTGCAGCGGCATCCCCCCACCCACTCCGATCGCCTCCGGTGATCAGAGTAAGCAGGAAATCCCGTTCAGAACGGGATTTCCTGCTGAGCTTCCCGGTCGCCATGGCGACGGGGCGGGATGATGTCGGGACATCAGAGGGAATCCCGATCCACCCCTCAGCGCTGCCTGGCACTGATTAGCCAGGCTGCGCAAGGGGTCTGAAGGGGGGGCGCGGCGGGTAGCGGCGAATCGGCGGCGAGCGTAGTATGCACGCAGCTAGCAAAGTGCTAGCTGCGTGCAATAAAAAAAATATGCAAATCGGCCCAGCGGGGCCTGAGAAAGCCTCCTGCGCAGGTTACCCTGAGCTGAGCTCGGGATAACCGGTAAGGAGGTTAATGTTCTCACATGACATGCTGCAGCTCATCACAATAGCACACTGGCTGGCTGTGAGACTGTGACAAACAAACTGCTCACCCTCAGCCACTCCATTCCTCCTCAGTCAGGACATCAGTGTCACCTCCTCCCTTCTGCTGAGCAAGTCAAATGAAACACTGCTGCTCTCTTGCCTCCACCCTCCTAACTCACTGTCAGACTCCTCACACAGCACAACAAGCTGCTTTTCCCAAATGATAACCTTCAACTCACCTGCTCTCCTCTCACTTCTCCTTCTACTCTGACTGCATGCTGTTAGTGTAAACACAATACAAACATGCTGCCCCTGAAATCTCTGCGTCTGTTGCAAATGTTTCACCTTGCTTCATGAGAGAACCGGCCCCGCCTTCTTTTAGAGGTATGCCAGTCATCTTTTCTTATTACATCCATTGTTATTTTTGGGGCACCTTCTCTCTCCCAGTTATAGCTTTTATAGCTCCTCCAGTTTATTAGTAGGTTGTTTTTTGTTCGTTGAACTTGAATAATTGTTTTTACCCTGGAGTGCAACCCGTACAATTGAAGATCAAAGAACCTGGTTTTCCATTCTACACTTGTGAGTACACTGTACTGCTCTCTACTATTACAAGACCTCATCCTCAGTGGCGTAACAATAGGGTCTGCAGCCCCTGCAGGGGGCCCTCTAAGGCCCGCCCAGGGCCGTTTTGGGGGGCAGGAGGGGTCACAGGATGAGGGGAGAGCATTGCCACCTACATCGTTGGGGAAGGGTGCCACTTCCCCCCAGCATCAATCATTGATGCTGAGGGGAGAGCCTGAGGTGAGGGGGGTGGGAGGAGTGCACCCCCCCCCCCCCCCCCCCGATGTAGGTGGCCATGCTCTCTCCTCCCGCTGCGACCCCTCCTGCCCTCCAAAACAGACCTGAGTGGGCCTCAGGGGGAAGAATCCTAATTTTCGCAGGGGGGCCCCCGTGATTTCTAGTTGCGCCCCTGCTCATCCCAGTAGCAGTAGAGTATTGCACCATGTTAGCCAAGAAATTTTGAATCCGAATAATAGCCAATAAACGGTATCATCCTGATTGAAAACTTCAAGACCTCATCCTGACATACTACACCATAAGGGGCTCCTGGTGTTTATGTGTTTATTCTTTTTGTATTCACTAGAAAGTCCTCAGACTCCTTTGGACACGACACACCCCTTCATACCTAATAAAAACATTGTGCAAATAAACAGGCATACTGTCCACCCTTTTTAACCGTTTGGCAACTACCCTCATAACAAATGTAGACATCATCCCCCAACCATCAAAATAAGTCAGTGCAAACACTATGTGCTCAATTCACAAAGCATTACAACATGCGGTAAAACAGAAAACAATTGTCAAATGTCAATTCAGAAAGGCTGCTACCTCATGGAAACCAAAATTACCGACTAGTGAGGTAAAATACCAACTTTTGAGGTAAATTACCAAACCTGTGAGGTAAATGTCACTTCACAAAGGTTAACACATGCAGTAAAACAGGTAAAATACATACCCACATCACGATTTTTCCCAGGACAGGCAATTCTTAGCACAACGAGCAATCGTTTTGCAATTTCGGTAAATGTGCGCGATTAAGCAATGTTTTGCAATGTGCGGTGATTACTACCGTCACAGCAGAACGGATCTTTAAAATCCCTGACGACCGTGCAAAGTGCCGCAATCATTTGAACTCTCGTTCGTACCCGTAGTGTAACGTCACATGTTCCTGCGGGTAAGAAGATGGATCAAGGAACGCTCATTTGTTGTGTTGAGTCGCTGAGTTGGGTGGGTTTTTGCTACAGTGTGCACTTTTCTTGAAATTAGAACAGAATACAAGTATTTGTAATGGTAAAAATTAGGGAGAAAATGTGTGTGTGTGTGGGTTGAGGACATAGATATATTGTATCTGTGGCTACAGTGGTTAAACAATCCCACTCAGAAGATACCTTGCCATGGTCGAAGTCGAGTGCTGCAGAGTTTGAAGGGGAGGAGGGTTAGCCTCTCAGTGTTGACACCATATGCCGCACACTGCGTCAAATCGGTTTGCATGGCTGTTGTCCTAGAAGGATGCCTCTTCTAAAGATTCAACTTAGACTGAATGGATATACAGACCTTTATGCATTCTCTAGGGTCTGATTCTGGTTGATTGAAATATGATTGTCCTTAATATTTGGGCCTTCTCCTGACGGACTGTTCTCTAGCCTACTACTGTTTTTTTATGTATTTACTGTAATTTGACTTTAAGATTTTTGTTCTGTTCTGGAAAACTTTAATAAAAAAGATAATATGTCAAAAAAATAATGCACAAGAAAGCCCACAAACAAGTCAGGAGACTAAGGACATTGATTACTGGAACCATGTCCTATATTCTGATGAGACCATGCCAAGCTTATTTAGTTCAGATGGTTTCAAGCGTTTGTGGTGGCAACCAGGTGAGGAGTCCAAAAACAATTGTAGCTTGCTTACAGTCAAGCATGATGGTGGGAGTGTCATAGTTTTGGCCTGCATGAGTGCTGCTGGCACTGGGGAGCTACAATTCACTAGAACCGTGAATGTCAACATGTATTGTGACACATATAAGCAGAGCATGATCCCCTCCTATCAGAAACATGATAACCTCAAACACACCTCCAAGATGAGCACTGCCTGCTTAAGAAACTCAGGGTAGAGGTGCTGGACAGGCCAAGCATGTCTCCAGACCTACACCTTATTGAGCATCTGTGGGGCATCCTCAAATGGAAAGTGGAGGAGCACAAGGTCTCTAACATCCACCAGCTTCACATAGGAGTGGAAAAGGATTCCAGTGGCAACCTGTAAAGCTCTAGTGAACTCCATGCCCAAGAGAGTTAAAGAGACTCCGTAACAAAAATTGCATCCTGTTTTTTATCATCCTACAAGTTCCAAAAGCTATTCTAATGTGTTCTGGCTAACTGCAGCACTTTGTACTATCACAGTCTCTGTAATAAATCAATGTATCTTTCCCTTGTCAGACTTGTCAGCCTGTGTCTGGAAGGCTGCCAAGTTCTTCAGTGTTGTGGTTCTGCTATACACTCCCCCCTCAGGGGGGAAAGAAACACACAAATGATCTCTTGAGATTCAAAAGGAATGCTGTATACAGCCTGCTTATGTATGGATGTATTTTCTATGTGTGGACATACTTGTACATCAACCTACTTCCTGTTTTGGTGGCCATTTTGTTTGTTTATAAACAAACTTTTTAAAACTGTTTTTAACCACTTTTAATGCGGCGGGGAGCGGCGAAATTGTGACAGAGGGTAATAGGAGATGTCCCTTAACGCACTGGTATGTTTACTTTTGTGCGATTTTAACAATACAGATTCTCTTTAAGGCAGTGCTGGAAAAGTGCTTTTGTTACCAGCGGTTTAGACAACTCATTTGGGACGGGTGCCTATAGTCCCTTTAAGGATCAGAGGCTTTTTTTTTTTTTTTTCAGTCTCTCACATCCCGATCACTGTGATTGGCTCACAGTGATTAGGAACCACTAAAAACAGCTCCTGACCAATGGGAGGAAGCTCGGCTGTCACATGACAGATGAGTTTACTTCCTCCTACAGCAGCGATTGGCTGGGGACCAAGGTAAGCCACAGCGTAGAATCTACACCACATCAGTTAGTGAGCATCAAAGTGTCATATCTTCAGTGTTGTCCCATGAAAAATAATAATATATTTACAAAAATTTGGGGCGTTTACTCGCTTTTATTAGATACTGTATAATGCAGAGGTGCCCACACATTTTCGACTTGCGAGCTACATTAACCACTTGATGACCCAGCCTTTACCCCCCCCTTAAAGACCAGCGCTGATTTCGCTGATCTGTGCTGGGTGGGCTCTACAGCCCCCAGCACAGATCAAACACCAGGCAGAGCGACCAGATTGCCCTCTTTTTTCCCCACTAGGGGGATGATGTGCTGGGGGGGTCTGATCGCTTCTGCCTGCGTGTGGCTGGCGGGGGGGGCACCTCAAAGCCCCCTCCTCCGCAGGATTCCCCCTCTCCTCCCTCCCTTCCCTGGAGATCGGAGGCTGCACAGGAACAGATCTGTCCTGTGCAGCCTCTAACAGGCTCCTGCCTGTCATGTGACAGCGATCCCAGGCCGCTGATTGGCCGGGGATCGCTGATCTAGTACAACGCTGCTACTGTTAGCAGCGTTGTACAAATGTAAACAAAGCGGATTATTTCCGCTTGTGTTTACATTTAGCCTGCGAGCCACAATCGGCGGCCCGCAGGCTATTCACGGAGCCCCCCACCGTGAATTGACAGGAAGCTGCCGCTCGCGCGAGCGGCTGTTTCCTGATTAATTAGCCTGCAGCCGGCGACGCAGATGTGAGTCGCTGGTCCTGCAGCTGCCACTTTGCCGACGCGCGTTATGAGTGCGCGGTCAGCAAGTGGTTAAAAAATTTGCAAGTCTAAATGATCTACCTATGTACAATTCTAGGAGCACACTTGTATATACAGCATGGAAAATGTAGTGGGGTCGGGATCTATCATGACGTCCTTTGCGATCCACCGAATGGGCACCCCTGGTATAATGGAACGATTTTGATACTGGCACCATTACCTTTTGATAATGCGATCATTCAGGCTTAATTGAGGCCATGAGCTTCTCTATTTTCATACAATACAACAGGGGTTCTCAAACTGAGTAGCACAGCATTCATCCCCATCCTTTGCGCAATGCCATCAGGTAATGCAAATTGATATACAATGCGGCTGCATTACCCGACATTTAGGGCCCGTTTCCACTAGAGCGAATCTGCATGCGTTTTCTGCATGCAGATTCGCATAACCAATACAAGTGGATGGGGCTGTTTCCACTTGTCAGGATTTCTTAGCGTTTTTCTGTGCAGAAAAAATCTGCACCGCAGAGCCATCAGAATTCGCACACCGCAAAGCGGTGTGCTAATCACATACAATGTAATGCGTTTTTGTGTAAAAAAAACAATGTAAAAAGCACACCAGCATTGACATGGTTAAAACCGCTTGGCCACAAAACACATGCGAATTCACATCGAAAAACGCATCCGCATGCAAAATCGCACATGCGTTTTCCGCACTAGAATCGCAACGCACAAGTGGAAATGGGCCCTGAACCTTTAGTCCCGGGCAGCTGTGGTTTTAGTTGGACATCAGAGGAGTCGGGGTGGAGCGACGAATCAGCGCTTAGGCCTGGATAGGTAAGGAAAATGGTTTTGCAGCTAATAGAGGTCACTTACAATCTGAAGTGGACGCTGAGGTGATGCTGCATAATTAAAGGGGGTATTGCTAACTGCACTCCCCACGTGGGGAAATGTCTATGTGCTCTACAAAATTGACTCTTCATCCTTGTCATGTTCTTGGGGGGGGGGTTGGAGGTGTTCCTGATTACTTAGAGGGTGGTGCTGCCTAATGGGGAGTCGATGACTTCTTGGATCTGGTAATGCTGCTTAACGTGGGGGTCACTATTTGGATGGGGTTGCTGCTGGGGGAGGAAGGTGGTCAGTCACTGACTACTTGGAGAGGACATTGTGGATCATGAGGGTCACTGGCTACCTGGAGGGGCATGTTGACCATTTGGGGGGGGGGGGGGGCTGGTAACGACTAATTGGAGAAGGGGATGCTGCCTAATAAGTGTCAGAACAGTATTAAACTTGGTCGTTTTCTTGCCAAGGGATGCCTTGAGAAAATGTCAAAGCCATCAAGGGCAGCCCCACCTGAAAAATTTTGAGAACCAATGCAATACTGATAAATCTGATCAAAAATGCAACTGTTCAACAAAAATCGTACAGTTAAGGCACCTTTACTGCAGCCAAGGGATCAGCAGGACAGACAACTGGCATTGGAAAAGTGACCAGTCATGGAAGCCCCCGTATTCCTCTAACCCCTAAGAGTTGTTTCAGTCATCAAGGACAGGCGAACGGCAGAATATCATTTACCAACAAGCTGGAACATTTTCAGACGGTTTCCAGAGCCCATAAAACTGTCCACCCCCCTTGTCTTATATTAAATGATAATACACAGCTCCTTGGTGTACTGAGATCATATAACAGAAGATCTGAAAGGTCACGGCACACACGACAAAGTGTGATATTTAGTAACTTGCTAAATTTGTGGGCTGAGTCATCATCTTCACAGGATCCGGCCGCTATCTCCCCCGCACTCCCGCACTAATAATAGACTGAATGAGATCATGGCCCAATCCGTTCCCCTAAACAAGTGACCCCCGTCTCAATAATCCCAACCCATAAAGTCACCTTCCAGTCCATGTCCAGGCCTGTAAATTACACAATGTGGTTGTCAGAGGACCAAAGGGCAGACTTGTTCACAGCATGGTCATCAAGCCCTTTACATACACAAACCTATAGGGCATGGGTGTCGATCTCAATCACGTAAAGGGCCAAAATTTACAACCTAGACTCAGTCGCAGGCCAAACTGTTTATTACAATTTAACATTTATTGAACAGTTGGGGGCCTGCTCCTCCCCTTCTGCAAAGTAGCCCAGTAGAGCAGGTTAATATTTGCCTGCTGCAGGGCTCTGATCTTTCTGACAGCCACTCACTCTATGCTGCATACCTCTAGCTCCTGCAGTATGTCACATGATCAAGGAGATATGGCAGCACATAGTGTGCGACTCCCAGGAAGAGAAATGGCATCGTTGGAGCAGGTAAATATTACACTGTAGATGTGTGTCTTACCAGTTCCTGAGGGTGAAGGGTTTTTATCCAAATAGGGAGCCCAATGCCAATTTTGAGTGGGGAAGGGGGAGCGTATTGGTGGACTAGGGGAGTGGGAGTCCCATTAGTTATTGCTGCACCCTGGCTCAAACTAATAATGCTTCAATCAGAAACCCCGTCACCGGTGTGCTGCTCCGGACAGGAAGGCAGAGTGCTACTTACAATGGACGAACACTGGAAGCTCTCGAGGGCCACAAATGGCAAGCAGCGCCACGTTCGGCCTTGTGTTTGACACCTGTTCTATAGGGGGTGATAAAATCTGCTGTAAAGTGCAACCACTTGATATATGGCCAAATCTAACATTAGATACATCAGTGCACGATCTATTGCCTGAAATCTTCCGGAAATCGTCCTTGGGCCGCCACCACCTGCCGGGCCGCCACCCAGGCATAAAGTGTGTGCCCTTCCGCCTATGATCAGTGTCATCTTTTTCACCAGTGCAACTCCTCCATTGTTCAGTCACTATGAGTGCCTGTGCCACGCGACTTCATACAGGCTAACGTCACGAGAATCGGCGCTCATGGTGATGCCGAACACTGGAGGAGGCCAGGAGTCACCCCGGGGATAGGTGAGCCTTTACATTGCACACGGGCATGGGGGGGATTTTGCACTTGCAACCAAGATTTTGCCAGGATTCCCGATTGAACCCTTCAAATGATTTCAGCCCGAAATTGATTGAAAAATCGATAGGGTGACAATATTGCAGCACGTTTGAGAAAATGAAAGAATCGGAGGGTTGATCAACCCACAAAATAGAGTGATGTATGGGCACCTTAACATTCTGTATCCACAATTCAAACATATTCACAGCCATGGCTGGATGACCCACAAAGACAACTCAGGCAGGCGTTTTTGGCCTTGGGGCCTGTTGGATGATCAGGAGGCCCTTCACAACACTGCATGAGAGCGTACATTCAACCTCCTTAGCGGTAATCCCGAGTCAGGCTCGGGCCGGAAATCCGCAGCTCAGAGCGGCAACTCCCCGCTGGATCCATGGGAGATGTGTAATGTGCAGGGCTGCTGCAGATCTATCGAGCGGTATGATTTTTAGGGTCTAAAGGCTGCCACACACTGGTAGATTACCACCAGATGGACCAACAGATAGATCCCACTCTGATCGAATCTGATCAGAGAGAGATCTAATAGCTGCCCATACACTGCACACAGATTTTGAATCGATTCACAACCTGTGAAACTGCCGCCCCTGCCTCGCCACCCCCTGGCCTCCTTTCGGGCTCCCCCGGCCAGCAGCAATTATATTACCTGTCCGCCGGCACGAGTCCCGGAGTCCGTGCTGTCCCTTCTTACAGCGTCCTCCTCAGTCTCCTCTTCGCTTCCTGTCCCTTCCTGTGACAAGCGGAAGTTCAAACAGAAAAGTGCTCTCTACTGTTTGAACTTCGCCTTCTCACAGGACGGGACAGGAAGTGAAGAGAAGACACCGGAAGTGAGATTGCAGGGACCCAGTGACTCGTGCTGCCGGCGGACAGGTGATATTACTCCTACGCCAGTCATCGCCATATCGAACGCCGCAAACGACGAACAACGTTTGCTTTAACAATTTCACAGCAGTTTCAATCACAGTGACCAGTACAACCAGGCAACTTGTATTGTTTAAAAAGGAAATAAATATGGCATCCTCCTTGAACCTCACTTCAGGTGTCCTGTACAATAGAGGTCCCCAACCACTGGTCCGCGATCCATTGGCAGTCCACAAGATTTGTTATGCTGGTCCGCAGCTCCCCTGCCTTTGCGTGGCCTGCCCCTTCCATCGTGGCCCGCCCTCTCCATAAGCCACAGCTAATTGCTCTGTGCATGGCAATGATGCAGCCCGCCCCCTTCATCAGCCACAGGGCTGATTATCGCTGGTGTGCAAGGTTGCTACCACGACCGTGCACTTTCGGAGCCTCCAGTCCTGATCACTCTGCAAAAATGCCCAGTCGGCGACTTTGTTTGGGACAATATGTTTTGGGGACGGTTTGTAAAATAAAACACCTGGGCATCATTTGCAAATAAAGCTAAACGGGGAGCCAGAGAGGGGAGCACTAATCAAAGCAAACATTACAGCAAGCAGGTACGTTTTCCTTTACATGAAATATTACAATGTGCAATATTTTTTGTTTTATTTCCCTGCTGCTTGCATTGCTGAGGGGCTAAGGGAGGTTAATACTAAAGGTGGCCATACACTTATAGATCTTCAGCAGATTCGACCATCAGATAGATTTCTGCAAGTTGGTAGAGACAATGTCAGTGCACAGGACCGTGACTACAAAACTGCAGGAGTGCTGTAGCCCAAATAGAAGTCCAAGCATTCATGAAAAAAGATAGTCAAATCTGACAGGAATCTGATGTGTGCCACACACTAGGAACAGATTGCCAATAGATTTCAGAATGAAATCTATTGGAAATCTATCTAAATGCATTATTGGACCATTATGCTGGGGATATATGGTACGTTTCTGTACCGTGTATAGACCAGCTGATCCGGCCAGCTGATAATATTTAGCTGGCCCGATCAAGCCGCTCGACCCGCGCCCACTCGATTCCCGAGACGAGTGAGAATCGATCCGCGCGGACGAGCAGGGACGTGGATGGAGTCGATCCGGCGGCTAATCGGCCGCTGGATCGACCAGTCTATGCCCAGCATGAGATCCAGTGCAACTCTATGGACCATCAATCTGCTGCCAGCAGCAGATAGACCTAGATTTTCCATCCTGTCAGATAGATCAAATCCATCTAAATCGGTCACAAATCGATCAATAGATTTGAAAGAATCTATTTCTGATCAATCGATTCTATAGAATCGATCGCTGAAATCGACCAGTGTATGGGCCCCTTAAAGGGAAGGTCTAAGCAAAATAAAAAAATGAGTTTCACTTACCTGGAGCTTCTACCAGCCCCATGCAACCATCCTGTGCCCTCGTGGTCACTCACTGCTGCTCTAGTCCCCCGCTGGCAGCTTGCTGACCTCGGAGGTCGGCGGGACGCATTGCGTACATTTTTACGCATTCCCACTAGTGCAGGAACATTAACACATAGATTTTTACGCATTACTGGTTCAATGCGTAAAAATGTACGCAATGCGGCCCCCTGACCTCCGAGGTCGGAAAGCTGCCAGGGGGGGAATGGAGCAGCACTGAGTGACCACGAGGGCACAGGATGGCTGCATGGGGCTGGTAGAAGCTCCAGGTAAGTGAAACTCATTTTTTTTATTTTGCTTGAACCGGATCCGAGATGAAAAACTAACTATAGCAAGTAACTTGTCTATATATCTTATCTAAAGTTTAGATGGCTTACACAGCAAATCTAGCCGCAAACAGCTTTAATAGAATAGGATTATTTATCCCTGTGATACAATGACAGCAGCCGTGTTGTTTGTAAACATTACAGAGGCAGGCTTATCTGTATCATGAGCAAAAAACCTAATCCCCCCTCCTCCTCTCTGCCTCTAAAATCTCTGGCTAGTAATACCTCCACATCCTCCTGCCCAGACTGAGCTCCCTTGCAACTGCCCTTGCAACTGTCTGAAAGTGCCTTGGCTCTCTGAAAACCTGTGGGCGTGGCTTGTTTAGTTTATAGGGAATTAGAGTATTAAAACAAAAAAAACCAAACTATTTGGCTTGAGGAATGCCCTATAAACAGGTCCAAAAAGGTTGGGGACCCCTGCTGTACAACACAACACTGCACAAGGGAAATGTGACATAGCCATACATATCTAGACTATTAAAAGTATTTATTTAATTCCAGGAAAGCTCTTTGGACACGTCACATTATCAGTGTATCAGGCGATAGCAGTGTGGTGAGAAGCTGGCGATGAAGTGTGACATCATGGAGCACATGACACAGTGTAAAAGCGGTCACTTATCGCACCTCTGCTAGCACACATTCCTTCCTGTGAGCCCGGCGCTCTGCCCTCCCCTCTCCTATCACTTCTCAGAAGCATTGGTGGTGACTGAGGAGGAAAAGTGATAAAGCGGGAAAAGGAATAAAATAGGCGTTTCACAATTACACACTCGGGCTGATTTACTGCAGGGTAGAAGTAATGCTACAAATATGGAATGGATTCATAACGTTGCGGATGAAAATAGTAATTTAAAGAGGAAATTTAACCCAGTATTGAAATTCATTACAATTAGTAGCCAATATCGCCTTTCCCACAAGAAAGCTTTACCTTTTCTCAAATAGATCATAAGGGACATCTGTATGGCTGTTGTGTTGAAACCACTCCCAGTGTGATGTCACGACCACGGTCCTGACAGTTTGCAGTCTGAACTTCGTTGCATTGTGGGAAATATTATATTTTTCCAACTGCCAAGCAATCAATATCTCTCTCTGTGCATAGAACTCTCAGTAATAAACATTCCGTACAGATCACCTGCCAGAACTAAAGAGGTCACCACCAGTAAGAGATCCGAAACGTGGGCTTACTCTGATCGATGGTTACATTTTACTGTACAGGTAATCCCCGGTTAATGAACGAGATAGGGACTGTAGGTTCGTTCTTAACCTGAAACTTTTCTTAAGTCGGAACATTGTGCCATCTCTGTCCCTTGCACCTCCTCTGTACCCCACTGTGCCTCCAGTGTCCCCCTCTGGTGCAGCCATGTTTTTGAAAAAAAAATTGGGACTTGTTCCCATGGAAACACAGAATCCATGCCGTTCATATCGGCTGTTCGTTCATAAGTCGGGAATTCGTAAGTCGGAGACTACCTATAAAGGTAGTCTCAAGACTCAAGGCAAATTCATACATGTGGGTGAGTATCTGTTTATTTGCGTTTATGCTTTTAATGACCATTGGGAATAAACAGTTTTTTACATTTGCACCACAATACTGTCTGCATATCTATAAAGAGCGCCGAGGATTTAAACACAAATCTGTCAGCTTTAGTAAATTGGCATCTCAAAAAAGGTTTGGTAAAAAAATCAATAGTTTCCTACTTTACCGAATACGGCAATGCTTAGTGAATGAAGCCAACGTATCGATGAGTCATGCGCTAAACCGGCAATACAAGGCAGTCATGTTGCCCACTGCAGTTCAGCAGAAGAAAACGCCAAGGGCAAAATTAAAATGAAAATAGATAAGAAATTTATTTCAGACATTTTCAATTTGTTCCAATTTTACATATAAATAATTTCATTGTCACAATTTCATTTTACGTTTAATACAGGCTGTACAGGAAAAAGCAAAAAACAAAACAGAACAAAAAAAGTATTTGCACAAACATGTTCAGAAGAAGGATTCCACTCCCCAGTATGGCACCAATACATATACATATAGATCACAGTATGTGCAATGTGCAAATGCTGTACACTGTGCAGACCGACATTACATCCCACGTGTGCGCACTAATATGGTGTCCCCCTTGTGGCAATACCGGGACTACACTAATAAATATAATACATTGCTCTAATAATGCTGAAGGATACACTGTGGTACCAAGGGACACAGAGAGGACAGAGAAGGCCCTCCCTCTTCTTAGGCGATTATCTACCCCCCCTTCCCGGATATCCTTGAGGCCCCGTACACATTACACGCGTTGCCGTCCGTGTTTCGGGAACGCGTGCAGGAGGCCGACACACACGACATCAGATGTCTGATGTTCACACTGCATGCGTTCCGGACCAGTGCGGTCTGGGAACGCATGCTGCACGCATTTTTTAACAAAACGTGCAGCTGTCCCATTCACTTTCAGCCACAGTGACTGAAAGAGTACATCTAAAATAAGAATATGAAAAAGGGGGTGGTCCCTGCAGAAAGAGAAGGCGTGTATAACCTCCATACAACTCCATGCCCCGCCCTCTTCTAGTGAACCATTGTCCAAACTACCTTGCAAGAAGCAGGGCACCCTTGTCCGTCTGTGCTGTGAATCAATCTTAAAGAGCGATTGTTTTTTAAACCAAGATAAATTCATGTAACCAGTGAGGCTAGCCATAACTACCCACCCATCTTCCCTAGCCCAAAAAGATTTGGATGGAGTCTTCCTTAAAAAAAAAAAAAAAATTTAATGTCGTCATGGAGTTTATAAGCAGAGCGTGTTTTAAATACTCCTAAATCATTGGCAATACAAAACATAAAAGTAATGGTTTATAACTAGTTATTTCAAGTCAAGAATGTAGTCGCAGTTCAGAGTGGGCCAAGAGGACCTGTTCCTCTCCTACTGTTGCAGAACTACAAGCCCCAGGGTGCCTGACCGGCCAAAGCTAGGGTCAATGCTGGGGTAACCAGCATCCAGTCTGCTGTAGGCAGTGGTGAGGGCCCAAAAACGCCCCACTGAGTTTTCCTCAGATACGCCTGAGAATTTCATGACTTTTTTTGGATCGGATGATCCTACATAAGAAGGTGATGAACCAAAAAGGTTACCCAAAGGACTAAAAATCCATGAAGTCCAATGGCTCGGTGTTAATCATCGCCACCGACATCGAGCTTCCTTTGTGATATGTAAACTGGACCTTGAGAGCCTCCGTTGGGAGCAGCAGATGCATTCGGCGAGGAGACCACACCCCCTGGAGTGCGGAAGAAATTGTCCTTCAGCAGCGGAGATCCTTTTGGGGTGACGGGAACACTACCAGGCTGTGGGAAAAAAAAAACAAGGCCAGATCAGCTAATTGTCACCATTACATTTTTAAACAATACCCGTCATTTACAAATAAAAACTCACTGGATATTCAGATGGCTTTTAAAAAGGGACCCTGAGCAGGTTCTAAAAATCAGAATTTCCACCTACCTGGGGCTTCCTCCAGCCCACCGTATGCCGCGAGGTCCCCCAGCGTCGTCCTGGCTCCTCTCCCGATCCCGCATGTTGGCTCCATTATTGTAGGACTTCGGCCTGAAGTCAGGGCAGCTTCCTGCTTGGCTGGCCACACGTCATCACGCCGGCTGGCATGAGAGTCCTGCGTGGTTCTCTAATATCGAAAGGCGCACGCGCAGAACTCTCACGCCAGCCGGCATGAAGAAGCGTATCGGCCAAGCGGGAAGCAGCCCTGATGACGTCAGGCCGAAAGTCGTACAACAACAGAGCCGACAAGCGGGATCGGGAGAGGAGCCAGGACGACGCCGGGGTACCTTGCAGCCTACGGTGGGCTGGTGGAAGCCCCAGGTAAGTGGAAATTCTAATTTTAGAACCTGCTCAGGGTCTCTAAGGATAACTGTACTTTTGTAGTTTGTCATTGTTCTGTACTGTACTTATCTCTAGATATTAATTTTGTACTTGCTCGCTTGGCAGGAAAAGTATATATGAAGTTTTACTTCCTGTTGAGCCTCTGAGGAAGCGGCAGTATGGCCGCGAAATGTGCGTCAGACATGGGTTGCTGTAATGCTGCACTACGTTTGTATCGATAGCGCCAAGTTTTTATGACGAGAAGAATGACTTCATTTATCATGGTTTATGAACACATAGCAAATGTATAATGTTCTATGAATACATGTTGAGATGATTTTACTGTCGGATAAAGTCTTGTTCAAAGACTAGATACAAGATGTTTGAAATGTCTGACGAATAACTTGATTTCACAGTTTCAGATAAGCATCAGAAATGTGGTTGAAGACCTACCTGTTGTAGAGCGTACAATGTGAAGGGATGCCCATGGTACGGAACAGGGGAAAGGTGTTTAAAGTTTAACGCCTGGACGGCCTGCAATTCCTCCGGATGTTTCCCATTTCGTGGAGAAATGGACACAGGCTTGGAGCTGCCACAAGGTGGCGATATCAGGTCTCTGTTCTGCAGGGTGAAGTTCAGAATCCCGGGGCTAGGATTGGTGGAGGCGGAGTTAGCAGAGCTCACAGGAGGAGGAGCCTGGCTCAGAACAGGTACGGCAGCCATGGAGCCCGGAGACAGCATAAACTTCAGAGGGATCAGCCCTGAAAGCAGAAAGGAATTCTGGTCATGGTTAGATGGATGAATGCGATTTCTATCCATGTGACAAATGACTGCATCTGATCTCAGCAAATCCTTGATAGACAGTTAAAGGAATAAATAGTCGAGCTTACAAAAACACAGTTACCCAAAATGTCCCCCTCAGCCAGACTCCCAGCATCTGCTCTCACAGCAGCAAAGTCTTCCTCTATTTACAGTCAGCAAGCTAACTCCATCATGGCTGCTGGGTCTACTCAGCATTGGTGAGAAGAACAACTCTCTATTGAAATGAATAGGGAGCATGCCATTTTTCTACTCAGCAGCTACACCTAGTGGCTGGAGGGGGCCGTAGAGCTTTTCAGATGACCTGGCACCCAATGTTCACCCATTTCCATATCACTCATGTGTAAAAGGAAAAGGTCCTTTTAGGTGTATGCACTAAACATCGTTAAGCAAAAATCACATGCTTAACGGGAACCTCAAGTCAGAGCAATATAGAGGGCAACATATTTTTTCTAATTTTAAACAATTGGCTGTCCTGCGGATATTATGCCTCTACTACTTTTAGCCACAGACCCTGAACAAGCATATGCAGATCAGGCGTTTCTGACTTAAAGTGGATCCAAGATGAAAAACTAACAAGTAACTTGTCTATATAGCTTATCTAAAGTTTAGATAGTTTACACAGCAAATCTAGCTGCAAACAGCTTCAATAGAATATGATTATTTCTTCCTGTGATACAATGACAGCAGCCATGTTTGTAAACATTACAAACAGGCAAGCTTATCTGCACTCAGCTTGTGAAAAAAACCTAATCCCCCCCTACTCCCTCTCAAATCGCTGACTAGTAATACCTCCCCCTCCGCCTGCCCAGACTGGACCCCATCGAGGCTTCCCCCGGGATTATCATGTGATGCTTGGTGTAATGGAGCGCACACGCAGACCAGAGTAGACGCAGGGGACAGCGTGCTTCTGAGCCGATCGCTATGCGCCGGCCAGAAATGAAGAGAGGAAGATTATATCCAGGTCAAGGGTCAAGCAAGTCGCCAGGACACCGGCATGAATAGTGCACGAACGGCGGCAGACCGAGGGGGCAGGAGGAGGTCACAGTATGTACTTTAAACCCCCCACACACACTGGAGCCTTGTTTTTTCAGCTGTGGTATCCTTTAAAGGAGAACTGTAGTGAGAGGGATATGGAGGCTGCCATATTTATTTCCTTTTAAGCAATACCAGTTGCCTGGCTAGCCTGCTGATCCTCTGCCTCTAATACTTTTAGCCATAGCCCCTGAACAAGCATGCATCAGGTCAGGGGTTTGACAGATCTGACAAGATTAGCTGCATGCTTGTTCCTGGTGTGATTCACGCTACTGCAGGCAGATAGCTCAGCAGGGCTGCCTGGCAACTGGTATTGCTTAAAAGAAAATCAATATGACAGCCTCCATATAGCTCTCACTACAGTTCTCCTTTAAATACTATTCCTCCGCCAGGTCCACGTGGATAGTGGGGAATGATGTAATTCGGCTTGCAGCTATCGCTGGAAGCCGAATTACAGTGTTTTAAAAGCAACTTCAGCTCAGTCTTCTGATGGCGCCAAAGTTACTGTCTGTGCGCCGCTGTAGCCGTAATTCCTATTACTGTCTATGGTGGTGCCGGCTGTGCCCAAATCTCTTGTGCTGTAATTACAGCGCTCGCTCTTCAGGTGTACTTTAAAGCGGACCTGAACTTAGAACTTCCATTCTGCTCTAAAAATGAGCAACAGCCTAATCTTTCAAGAAAAACATTTGTTACAGCTGATAAAAATATTGCAATAAATCTGCAGTGTTTCTACTTCCTGCTTTCATGAAAGCAGACATAGGGTTAACATCCTGTGTTTACAAATAAGCTGCCCTGCCGAGGCAGCCAGCTGACACAGCTGAGAGATCAAATTACAATTGTCAGTCACAGAGGAGGGGGGAACTAGACAGGCTAAACTCTCTAAATACATACAGAGTGCACTTCTCTAGGTTTTCCTTCTGTCAGGTGCTAGAGTTCAGGATCACGTTAAATGCCAGGGACATATTTTGCTGAGATAGTGTTGACTTATCAGCAACAACAGCCAAAACTAACCACTTTTACAAATATTTATACAATATTGTATTGTTACGTACAATAGTGCCCTTTTTTTGAATTACCCGTATAAACTCGAATACAAGTCAACCTCATGTACAAGTCTACTCCAATATTCAACCTTCTTAAGCTGGAATTTTTATCGACTCAAGTATAAGTCTACCCAGCAACGTTAATGGCTGCACTTGGGGCTCAGGAGAGGTTAATGATTGCACTGCACAAAGTATTGCAGCTATTAACTCCTCCTGTCACTTAAGTGCAGCCAATAACTCCTCCAGGCGCCCAAGTGCTGCAATTATTCACACCCTTTTATGCAGCCCAGTATTTCTCCCTGACCCTTTCTTTGGTAATGGTTGTGGCCAGGACTTCTCACACCTGTGTTTTCTTGGAATTTCTTTCCTCAAAGTGTCACCACTGGGTAAATTGCTGCAAATGGGAATGTCACTATTAGTAGACACATTACTCAGTGTGCTCAGTGTTACCCGTGACTCCTGTATAAGTCAATCACTTTTATGAAGTGAATCAGACCTAAATTTCTACACTTATACTTGAGTATATACGGTCATAAAAAATCCTTAAAGAGAACCAGAGAGGAAGCACCCTCGTGTATTTTACCATATAGATCAATGTGAACATGACAGTAAACACCTAGTCTGCTTTGATTCATTTTTCACTGCTCAGCTTGCTTGTTATCTGATAAAATCCCAGACTGAGCTGAGCATTAAGTCTAGCTTTGCCCCATAATGATTATAGCCGAGTCAGTCTTCTGTGACGTCTTTACAAGCCCAAGCCCGCCCCCTCCTGGCTCTGCTTTCTTACTAGGAGGATACATAGCAGGAAATCGGAGCCACAAGGGGGTAGGCTTGGGCTTAAAAAGACATCACAGAAGACTGACTCAGCTATAATCATTCCGGGGCAAAGCTAGACTGAATGATCAGTCGGGGATTTTATCAAGGCTGATAACAAGCAAGCTGAGCTGTGAAAACTGTAAGAAAGAGCAGAGTAGGCGTTTACTGTCATGTTCCCATTGATATATATAGTAAAATACAAGAGGTTGCTTCCTCTCTGGTTCTCTTTAACAAGAAACGGGACAATACCGAAGCAACATTTTTGACAAGAAGATGTCCGCTTATTTGGCCTCATACCTGCGATGGGAGAGGTGAATATCTTCTGATCTGTAGAGGAGGTGCCATTATCTTTCCCAGAGTCGCTGTTCATAGGTGCCAACTGCAGGGGGATGAGATACCCAGAGGGGACCAACCTCTGCAAGAGGGAGGGAGAGAGTCACAAGGTCAGCGACATATTTAACGCAAAACTAAACAAGACATCTTTTGGATCAATCATGGGGATTTTTACTAGAAAGTTACATAAACTGAACTTTTTCAATTCAAAAACATTGTTTAGATCTGCTCTTCTGCAGCTGTGCACCAATTCATACAGACTTAAAGAACACCTGACCCGAGCCAAAGCTATGTTATGTTTGCACAGAGTGGGTGTTCATGCTGGATTCAAATACTTCTGATAGGATAGATGGGAGGAATGGGCAATGCCATTGTCACCCCTTTGAAAAAAACTTGACTTTGGACTAAAAATATCCAGACAGGAAGGGGGGGGGGGGCTTGCTTTGATGTGCCCTCCCATTTTTTTAATATAAAGAACACCTGAACTAAGAGGGATATGGAGGCTACTATATTAAGAGAATATCAGTTGCCTGGCTGTCCTGCTGATCTATTTGGCTGCAGCAGTGTCTGAATCACACCTGAAACAAGCATGCAGTTAATCCAGTCAAGACTTCAGTTAGAAACATCTGATTTGCATGCCTGTTTAGGGTCTATGGCTAAAAGTATTAGAGGCGGAGGATCAGCAGGACAGCTAGGCAACTGGCATAGTTTAAAGGGGAACTTCAGCCTAAACAAACATACTGTTATTAACCACTTCCCGACCGCCTAACGCACAGAGGCGGCCGGGAAGTGGAGCCCTTAAGGACCGGCTCACCCACAGAGGCGGCGGTCCATTTAAGGGCATGGGCGGAGCGATCGCGTCATCCGTGACGCGATCCTCCGCTGGCGCCTGTCACCGCTCGCTCGCCGCAACATCCCGCCGGCTATACGGAAGCGCCGGCGGGATGTTAACCCCGCGATCGCCGCATACAAAGTGTATAATACACTTTGTAATGTTTACAAAGTGTATTATACAGGCTGCCTCCTGCCCTGGTGATCCCAGTGTCCGAGGGACCACCAGGGCAGGCTGCAGCCACCCTAGTCTGCAACCAAGCACACTGATTTCTCCCCCCCCCTGCCCCAGATCGCCCACAGCACCCATCAGACCCCCCCCTGCCCACCCCCCAGACCCCTGTTTGCACCCAATCACCCCCCTAATCACCCATCAATCACTCCCTGTCACTATCTGTCAACGCTATTTTTTTTTTTATTCCCCCCCCCCCTGCTCCCTGCCCCCTCCTGATCACCCCCCACCCCTCAGATTCTCCCCAGACCCCCCCCCTGTTTACTGTATGCATCTATCCCCCTGATCACCTGTCAATCACCTGTCAATCACCCGTCAATCACCCCCTGTCACTGCCACCCATCAATCAGCCCCTAACCTGCCCCTTGCGGGCAATCTGATCACCCCCCCCACACCAATAGATCGCCCACAGATCCGACATCAGATCACCTCCCAAATCCATTGTTTACATCTATTCTCTCCTCTAAACACCCACTAATTACCCATCAATCACCCATCAATCACCCCCTATCACCACCTGTCACTGTTACCTATCAGATCAGACCCTAATCTGCCCCTTGCGGGCACCCAATCACCCGCCTACACGCTCAGATTGCCCTCAGACCCCCCCTTATCAATTCGCCAGTGCATTAATTACATCTGTTCTTCCCTGTAATAACCCACTGATCACCTGTCAATCACCTGCCAATCACCTATCACCCATCAATCACCCCCTGTCACTGCCACCCATCAATCAGCCCCTAACCTGCCCCTTGCGGGCAATCTGATCACCCACCCACACCATTAGATCGCCCGCAAACCCGCCGTCAGATTACCTCCCAAATGTATTGTTTACATCTGTTATCTTCTCTAAACACCCACTAATTACCCATCAATCACCCATCAATCACCCCCTATCACTTTTACCTATCAGATCAGATCCTAATCTGCCCCTTGCGGGCACCCAATCACCCGCCCACACGCTCAGATTGCCCTCTGACCCCCCCCCCCCCCCTTATCAATTCGCCAGTGCATTAATTACATCTGTCCTTCCCTGTAATAACCCACTGATCACCTGTCAATCACCTGCCAATCACCTATCACCCATCAATCACCCCCTGTCACTGCCACCCAACAATCAGCCCCTAACCTGCCCCTTGCGGGCAAACTGATCACCCACCCACACCAATAGATCGCCCGCAGATCCGACATCAGATCACCACCCAAGCGCAGTGTTTCCATCTATTCTCTCCTCTAAACACCCACTAATTACCCATCAATCACCCCCTATCACCACCTGACACTGTTACCCATCAGATCAGACCCTAATCTGCCCCTTGCGGGCACCCAATCGCCCGCCTACACGCTCAGATTGCCCTCAGACCCCCCCTTATCAATTCGCCAGTGCAATATTTACATCTGTTCTCCCCTGTAATAACCCACTGATTACCTGTCAATCACCTATCAATCACCCATCAATCACCCCCTGTCACTGCCACCCATCAATCACCCCCTGTCACTGCCACCCATCAATCAGCCCCTAACCTGCCCCTTGCGGGCAAACTGATCACCCACCCACACCAATAGATCGCCCGCAGATCCGACATCAGATCACCACCCAAGCGCAGTGTTTCCATCTATTCTCTACCCTAAACACCCACTAATTACCCATCAATCACCCCCTGTCACTGCTACCTATCAGATTAGACCCCTATCTGCCCCTAGGGCACTCAATCACCCGCCCACACCCTCAGAATGCCCTCAGACCCCAGCCCTGATCACCTCGCCAGTGCATTGCTTGCATCTATTCCCCCCTCTAATCACACCTTGAGACACCCATCAATCACCTCCTGTCACCCCCTAGCACACCTACTCATCAGATCAGGCCCCAATTTGCCCCGTGTGGGCTCCTGATCACTCGGCCAAACCCTCAGACCCCCTTCCGATCACCTCCCCAGTGCATTGATTGCATCTATTTTCCCCTCTAACCACCCCCTGAGACACCCATCAATCACCTCCTGTCACCCCCCTAGCACTCCTATCCATCAGATCAGGCCCAATACAACCTGTCATCTAAAAGGCCACCCTGCTTATGACCGGTTCCACAAAATTCGCCCCCTCATAGACCACCTGTCATCAAAATTTGCAGATGCTTATACCCCTGAACAGTCATTTTGAGACATTTGGTTTCCAGACTACTCACGGTTTTGGGCCTGTAAAATGCCAGGGCGGTATAGGAACCCCACAAGTGACCCCATTTTAGAAAAAAAGACACCCCAAGGTATTCTGTTAGGTGTATGACGAGTTCATAGAAGATTTTATTTTTTGTCAAAAGTTAGCGGAAATTAATTTTTATTGGTTTTTTTTTTCACAAAGTGTCATTTTTCACTAACTTGTGACAAAAAATAAAATCTTCTATGAACTCGCCATACACCTAACGGAATACCTTGGGGTGTCTTCTTTCTAAAATGGGGTCACTTGTGGGGTTCCTAGACTGCCCTGGCATTTTAGGGGCCCTAAACCGCGAGGAGTAGTCTAGAAAACAAATGCTTCAAAATGACCTGTGAATAGGACGTTGGGCCCCTTAGCGCACCTAGGCTGCAAAAAAGTGTCACACATGTGGTACCGCCGTACTCAGGAAAAGTAGTATAATGTGTTTTGGGGTGTATTTTTACACATACCCATGCTGGGTGGGAGAAATTTCTATGTAAATGGACAATTGTGTGTAAAAAAATCAAACAATTGTCATTTACAGAGATATTTCTCCCACTTAGCATGGGTATGTGTAAAAATACACCCCAAAACGCATTATACTACTTCTCTTGAGTACAGCGGTACCACATGTGTGGCACTTTTTTACACCCTAAGTACGCTAAGGGGCCCAATGTCCAATGAGTACCTTTAGGATTTCACAGGTCATTTTGCGACATTTGGTTTCAAGACTACTCCTCACGGTTTAGGGCCCCTAAAATGCCAGGGCAGTATAGGAACCCCACAAATGACCCCATTCTAGAAAGAAGACACCCAAAGGTATTCCGTACGGAGTATGGTGAGTTCATAGAAGATTTTATTTTTTGTCACAAGTTAGCGGAAAATGACACTTTGTGAAAAAAAACTATTAAAATCAATTTCCGCTAACTTGTGACAAAAAAATAAAAACTTCTATGAACTCACCATACTCCTAACGGAATACCTTGGGGTGTCTTCTTTCTAAAATGGGGTCATTAGTGGGGTTCCTATACTGCCCTGGCATTTTAGGGGCCCTAAACCGTTAGGAGTAGTCTTAAAACAAAAATGACCTGTGAAATCCTAAAGGTACTCATTGGACTTTATGCCCCTTAGTGCAGTTAGGGTGCAAAAAAGTGCCACACATGTGGTATCGCCGTACTCGGGAGAAGTAGTACAATGTGTTTTGGGGTGTATTTTTACACATACCCATGCTGGGTGGGAGAAATACCTCTGTAAATGACAATCTTTTGATTTTTTTACACACAATTGTCCATTTACAGAGGTATTTCTCCCACCCAGCATGGGTATGTGTAAAAATACACCTCAAAACACATTGTACTACTTCTCCAGAGTATGGCGATACCACATGTGTGGCACTTTTTTGCACCCTAACTGCGCTAAAGGGCCCAAAGTCCAATGAGTACCTTTAGGATTTCACAGGTCATTTTGAGAAATTTCGTTTCAAGACTACTCCTCACGGTTTAGGGCCCCTAAAATGCCAGGGCAGTATAGGAACCCCACAAATGACCCCATTTTAGAAAGAAGACACCCCAAGGTATTCCGTTAGGAGTATGGTGAGTTCATAGAAGATTTTATTTTTTGTCAAAAGTTAGCGGAAATTGATTTTAATTGTGTTTTTTCACAAAGTGTCATTTTCCGCTAACTTGTGACAAAAAATAAAATCTTCTATGAACTCGCCATACTACTAACGGAATACCTTGGGGTGTCTTCTTTCTAAAATGGGGTCATTTGTGGGGTTCCTATACTGCCCTGGCATTTTAGGGGCCCTAAACCGTGAGGAGTAGTCTTGAAACGAAATTTCTCAAAATGACCTGTGAAATCCTAAAGGTACTCATTGGACTTTGGGCCCTTTAGCGCAGTTAGGGTGCAAAAAAGTGCCACACATGTGGTATCGCCGTACTCAGGAGAAGTAGTATAATGTGTTTTGTGGTGTATTTTTACCCATACCCATGCTGAGTGGGAGAAATATCTCTGTAAATGGACAATTGTGTGTAAAAAAAATTAACAAATTGTCATTTACAGAGATATTTCTCCCACCCAGCATGGGTATGTGTAAAAATACACCCCAAAACACATACTACTTCTCCTGAGTACGGCAATACCACATGTGTGGCACTTTTTTGCAGCCTAACTGCGCTAAGGGGTCCAAAGTCCAATGAGCACCTTTAGGCTTTACAGGGGTGCTTACAATTTAGCACCCCCCAAAATGTCAGGACAGTAAACACACCCCACAAATGATCCCATTTTGGAAAGTAGACCCTTCAAGGTATTCAGAGAGGGGCATGGTGAGTCCGTGGCAGATTTCATTTTTTTTTGTCGCAAGTTAGAAGAAATGGAAACTTTTTTTTTTTTTTTTTTCCTCACAAAGTGTCATTTTCCGCTTACTTGTGACAAAAAATAATATCTTCTATGAACTCACTATGCCTCTCAGTGAATACTTTGGGATGTCTTCTTTCCAAAATGGGGTCATTTGGGGGGTATTTATACTATCCTGGAATTCTAGCCCCTCATGAAACATGACAGGGGGTCAGAAAAGTCAGAGATGCTTGAAAATGGGAAAATTCACTTTTTGCACCATAGTTTGTAAACGCTATAACTTTTACCCAAACCAATAAATATACACTGAATGGGCTTTTTTTTATCAAAAACATGTTTGTCCACATTTTTCGCGCTGCATGTATACAGAAATTTTACTTTATTTGAAAAATGGCAGCACAGAAAGTTAAAAAAATCATTTTTTTGCCAAAATTCATGTCTTTTTTGATGAATATAATAAAAAGTAAAAATCGCAGGAGCAATCAAATAGCCCCAAAAGAAAGCTGTATTAGTGACAAGAAAAGGAGCCAAAATTCATTTAGGTGGTAGGTTGTATGAGCAAGCAATAAACCGTGAAAGCTGCAGTGGTCTGAATGGAAAAAAAGTGGCCGGTCCTTAAAGAGAACCCGAGGTGTGTTTAAAGAATGTTATCTGCATACAGAGGCTGGATCTGCCTATACAGCCCAGCCTCTGTTGCTATCCCAAACCCCACTAAGATCCCCCTGCACTCTGCAATCTCTCATAAATCACAGCCGTGCTGTGAGGCTGTGTTTACATCTGTAGTGTCAGTCTCAGCTGCTCCCCCGCCTCCTGCATAGCTCCGGTCCCTGCCCCCGTCCCTTCCCTCCAATCAGCAGGGAGGGAAGGGATGCAGGCGGGGACTGGAGTTCTGCAGGAGGCGGGGAGAGCAGCAGACTGACACTATAGAGATAAACACAGCCAGCTCTGACAAGCTGTTTGTCAGCAGCGTGGCTGTGATTTATGAGGGATTGCCGAGTGCAGGGGGACCTTAGGGGGGTTTGGGATAGCAACAGAGGCTGGGCTGTATAGGCAGATCCAGCCTCTGTATGCAGATAATATTCTTCAAACCCACCTCGGGTTCACTTTAAAGAGACTCCGTAACAAAAATTGCATCCTGTTTTTTATCATCCTACAAGTTTCAAAAGCTATTCTAATGTGTTCTGGCTTACTGCAGCACTTTCTACTATCACAGTCTCTGTAATAAATCAATGTATCTTTCCCTTGTCAGACTTGTCAGCCTGTGTCTGGAAGGCTGCCAAGTTCTTCAGTGTTGTGGTTCTGTGATGAATCTCTCCCCTCCAGGCCCCTCTCTGCACACTGCCTGTGTGTTATTTAGAGTATGGCAGATTCTCTCTTCTCTCTTAACTTTTACAAGCTGGATAAATCGTCCTCTGAGCTGGCTGGGCTTTCACATACTGAGGATTACAGACAAGGGCAAAGCTGTTTGCAAGAAGAAAAGAGCAGCCTGAAACTTCAGTGCATGAGAGCAGAAGGGGGAAAGAAACACACAATGATCTCTTGAGATACAAAAGGAAGGGTGTATACAGCCTGCTTGTGTATGGATGTATTTTCTATGTGTGGACATGCTGTACATCAACCTACTTCCTGTTTTGGTGGCCATTTTGTTTGTTTATAAACAAACTTTTTAAAACAGTTTTTAACCACTTTTAATGCGGCGGGGAGCGGCGAAATTGTGACAGAGGGTAATAGGAGATGTCCCCTAATGCACTGGTATGTTTACTTTTGTGCGATTTTAACTATACAGATTCTCTTTAAGGGGTAGAAAGCCCTAGGTCCTCCAGTGGTTAAGTTACATTAGTTATGTTAATTAGAATAGACAGGTAATATAATCTTTTACCCACCCTGTTTTAAAAGAACAGGCAAATGATTGTGATTCATGGGGGCAGCCATCTTTGTCATGGGGGCAGCCATCTTTTTGGTTGAAATGAGGTGACAGGGAGCATGAGACACAGTTCCAACTGTCCTGTGTCCTGATAACCCCTCCCAGCTGCACACACTAGGCTTCAAATGTCAAATTCAAAATGTAAAAAAAAAAAAAAAAATTGGCACCAAAACAGCAGAACGAGAACATCAGAAATCCCATCATGCTTTGCACAGCATAAGGGGAAAACTGCCCGGGCAGTTTTCTTCTGTGCAGCTAAAAATGAGGCTTGTATAAGAGAAACAAAGTTCTGATGCTGTGAAACTGTTAAAGAAACACCAGGCCTTTTCAGTGCTGCTGAGTCAATTTTTAGTCTGGAGGTTCACTTTAAAACAAAATAAATATGGCAGCCTCCATATTCCTCTCACTTCAGACGCACTTTAAAGAGACTTTGTAACCTCAAAAAGATCCCCTGGGGGGTACTCACCTCGGGTGGGGGAAGCCTCCGGATCCTAATGAGGCTTCCCACGCCGTCCTCTGTCCTCGCTGCAGCCCTCCGAACAGCCGGCGACAGGCCCGACTGTTATTTCAATATTTACCTTTGCTGGCTCCAGCTGTGGCGGCTTTCCGCTCCGAACTACACGGAAATACCCGATCTCAGTCGGGTCCGCTCTACTGCGCAGGCGCCAGAAACTTGCGCCTGCGCAGTAGAGCAGACCCGACGGCGATCGGGTATTTCCGTGTAGTTCGGAGCCGACAGCCGTCAGAGCGCCTGCGCAGGAGCCAGGAAGGTAAATATTACGTCACCGCTGCACGGAGGGCTGCAGCGAGACACCCGTGGGACAGAGGACGGCGTGGGAAGCCTCATTAGGATCCTGAGGCTTCCCCCACCCGAGGTGAGTACCCCCAGGGGATTTTTTGAGGTTACAGATCCTCTTTAAGCAATCTCATGAGGCTTAGCCTGCTCCAACACCCCCACATGCAGTCTTTTTGTGCACTTATGCGATCACACACAGAATTACACCCCGCATGTTACAAACCTCAGCCAGATCCTCTTGTCCTGAAACTTTCATCCTCTTGGAAGTGCCATCCTCTGCTTCCGGGTGTTTCCTAGCACATTTGTCACGCAGGGCGTCATTCTCGGCCGGTTGCTCGGACAGGAGAGTTCTCTCATCTTCCGGTGCATTCTTCTCCCCCGGAGATCCATCCAGGGGGGATTTATGAGCAGGCAGGATGGAATGTCCCTGCATGGGGTGTGGAGGCTGCAGGTACACTGCGTAAGGTGTTGGGGAGTGGCCATGGGGCTGGACGAAGGGCAGAGCCTGGTAAATCAAAGGGCTGATTGGCTGGAATTGTGTGTTCGGAGGTTTGGCTGCCACCTTAGTGTTCCCGCTGACCGCACCTCTTGCCATTTTTATTTTCATCTTCTTTGTATCCCTGCAAAACCGACCAGTAATATAAACAGATTAGCAAATAGCATCTACAGTCTAGATTGACATTTGGCTTTAACATTTTCCATAGCATAAACATTTTGTTGATCTCAGTGACAGAACTCATTATCTGTTCCACAATTCAATAAACTCTAAAGTACACACCTGATCTGAGAGGTATTTGCTTTTAAACAATACCAGTTGCCTGGCAGCCCTGCTGATCTCTTTGGCTGCAGTAGTGGCTGAATCACACACCTGAAACAAGCATGCAGCTAATGCTGTCAGAGTTCAGTCAGAAGCATCTTACCTGCATGCTTGTTCAGGGTTTATGGCTAAGAATATTAGAGGGAGAGTGGATAAGTATGTCAGCCAGGTTATCAGCATTGTTATCATCAGGTTATCAGCCTCTCACTTCAGGTGTGCTTTTAAGTATTAGTAGTATTGAATTTTCACTGTTTACAACAGAAGTTAAAGAGGCACTGTAGTGAGATTTAACTACCTCACGACCGCCCCACGCCAATTGGCGCAAGTCCTGGGGCTCTAATTTGCATGCGATCGCACATCTCATGCTCGGGGGGCGGAGCTCCGCCCCCTCTTCAGTCTCCGAGCGGCTATTGCCGCTCGGGAGACTGGTAGACGGCGAGATCGCAGTCTATTTACACAGCGCTGTTAGCAGCAGCGATGCACTGGGGACAGCCGTGTGACACGGCTGTCCCCCTGGGGGATAAGAGAGCGATCAGCAGTGATAGGCTGAAGCCTATCACACCCGATCGCTGTGATAGGCTGGCTGGGGTAGGCAGAGGAAAGGGTTTTTTTTGTTTTGTTTTTTTAAAGCGAACATGAACATTTATGAAAAAAAAAAAAAAACTGGGGGGGGGGGGGGGGGGGGGCATCAGACCCCACCAACAGTGAGCTCTGTTGGTAGGGGGGGGGGGGGGTAAATCACCTCGTGTGCTGTGTTGTGCGGCCCTGCAGCTGTGCCTTAAAGCTGCAGTGGCCATTTTAGCTAAAATGTGCCTGGTCTTTAGGGGGGGGGGGGGGGGGTTACCACTGTGGTCCTCAAGTGGTTAATACTATAGATAACCCCGTTTAACCCTCCCGGCGGTCAATTAAAACCGCCAGGGGGCAGCGCAGCACTATTTAAAAAAAAAAAGCGCTAGCTACATGACAGCAGCGGCATCCCCCCACCCTCTTCGATCGCCTCCGGCGATCAAGCACGTCCGGAAATCACGTTCTGAACGGTAACTATCCTGGTTTCAGCATCAGAGACACTTCCAATATCTATATATTGGTATGTAGCCTGCCTTCCCATTAGCCTAGGCTGTTTAGCTATGTGGAATTCTCCTCCCAGAGCTATCTCCGAGATCAGGTATATTTTGTACTGGCTTTGAAACTCAGCAAAATAAAAATTCAGCAGAGCTGCACCTGCCAGGACTAAAGATGTCGCCACCTGTGATAGCTTGCAAATTGTAAATCAGGGAGATGAAAGGTTTTACAATGGACAAACGCTGACTAATTTATAAATTATGAAAAAAAAAAAAAGCAATTTTGTTCATTGTGTTATTTTTTAATACAGTTCCTCTTTAAAAAGTGAACCAGAGACGAAGCACCCTCATGTATTTTACCAAATATATCAGTGGGGACATTAGAGAAACCACCTACCCTGCTGTTTCATCCTTTAGGGCCCATTTCCACTATCGCGAATTCGCATGCGTTTTTCGCATGCAAATTTGCATAGCAATACAAGTGAATGGGACTGTTTCCACTTGTCAGAATTCCTTTGTGTTTTTCTGTGCAGAAAAAAATCATGGCAGAGCCATCAGAATTCGCATACCGCTATGCGAATCGCATACAATGCATTTAATAGGAAATCCGCATGAAGTTTGGGTATGCGAATTTTCATGCGAATTCGCATAGAAACAATGGAAAAGCACACCAGCACTGCCATGGTTACATTCGCATACATCGTCGTCCATGCGAATTCGCATGAAAATCGCATTGACACGCATGCGAAATTCGCATCCGCATGCAAATTTTTACCGCGGCGATTCGCACCGCACAAGTGGAAATGCAGCCTTACTGCTCAGCCAGCTTCTAATTAGCCCTGATAAAATCCCCGACTGAGCATTCAGTCTGGCTTTGCTCAGGAATCATTATAGCTGAGTCATTATAGCAGAGCCAGGAGGGGGCAGGCTTGGACTTGAAAAGACATCAGAGAAGACAGACTCAGCTATAATGATTCCTGAGCAAAGCCAGACTGAATGCTCAGTCAGGGATTTTATCAGGGCTGATAACAAGCAGGCTGAGCAGTGAAGAATGAAAGAGCAGGGTAGGCGTTTTCTCTAATGTCCCCACTGATATATATGGTGAAATACATGAGGGTGCCTTGTCTCTGGTTCACTTTACATTTTAGCAGCCAAATAAAACTAAAACATTTTGCTGTTAGGACAATTTTTTCCTGCTGCTGGGGAAGTGTGCCTCCCCCAGCCTGGCAGGCTCCGCAGGGTATGCAGAGAGCTTTTATAGTTACCTGTTTCAGACGCTGGACCGGCTTCTCCTCAACATCCATCCTCGGCGATAAACTCCCAGCATCCTCCTCTGACTACCGATTATGTAATTACATGTGATTCAGCAGTGCTGTGCCACCCAGTGGAGGAAGAGGGGTGATGGAAGATACTCTTCTACCGCCCCTCTCCCACTACCAGGTGGCGCTGCACTGCTGACACTATCCCCTGGAGCCCCGATCACATGTAGTAACATGTGATCGGAAGTCAGAAGAGGAGGTCAGGAGTGTGGAAGGAAGAGGAGATGCCGGTCCAACATCAGAAACTGGCATCTATAAAAATGTCCCCTGCGCCGCTCTGCATGACCTCAGTAGGCCGAACAACGAGTTCTGCCGGCTGAGGGTAAAATGAGTGCAGCATCTTCAAACAAAATATTTCATTTGTCAGAGAGGTGTAGGCCGGGGAGGAAAACAGTCCATCAACGGATACAACTAATCAAAGCACACAGAGGTGATCATTACTAGATTAGCACTAACAAAGATGTTGAAGGAGGGCCCCTCTGGTCCAGATGCGGTCACTACCTCTGCATCCCCTACTGCTATGCCACTGATCAGTAGCATTATAATGCCATTACAGGTATTTCCCATACAGGTTTGGTATAAGTGACAGGGAATCTTATAAAAAGGGTAATTCCCACTAGCAGATGCAGAGGTCAGCAGGAAGCATATAGTGCATAATGCTCAGGCACACAAGGCATTATACTGGAAGGCGATTCCTTTTAAATAGGAAACCTAAGAAGAAGAGCGGACGCCTTCAGAGAGCAAAGCACGGTGCAGCTGTTACCGGGATTATACCACAGCCTGGGATAAGACGCAGGAATTGGCCTGTGCAGGCGGCGAAATGTCACCACAGCCTGTGTAAATAGTGTCTGTGGTTACTGAAGTACATTCACAACAGACATTTAAATCCCTTACTTTGTCTGGTCAAGCTGCTCTTTACAGATCGCCGCTAGCTGGGCCATCTTGCTGGGGCCGGAGGAGTCCCCGGAATCGCCTGAAAAACAAAAACACACAGTGTTGCACTACAGCCAGCCATACACTATTCCATCTGATAAATTAGACCCAACATTTTATAAAAATATCAAATCCAATGAATTTTTTTTCTCAACTAGGGGTAGTCAAAAAGATGCAAATATTTGCAGAGGTGATGCAGCATAAAGTACACAGCTTGAAACTAAACCAATCGAATTTCAAGCTGCATTGAGAATTTGCATACTATTGCATCAACTCGGGATGATCAATGGGATGCAAATAATTATAATACTTGACTCAAATAAAACACAGGGTGGATGTAATATGCTAAAGGTGCCCATAAATTAGAAGGTGTACGGGCAGGTCGACCAAGAGAGATCGAAACAGCTCTCTGGTCGAATCTGATTCGAGAGAGATCTGTTGCCTGCCCATATACTGCAGGCTGAATGCCAATTGATTTCAGCATGAAATCTCCTGGGAATCGGCCTTGTGATGGCGCCTCACTGCCCCCCACAAATGTAAAATGTTCTCCCCAGTGCCTGGTGCAATACACTTTACCTGTCCGTGTCCACCGCTGGCTCCGTCTTCATACACGCACCCCCATGTGATTGCTGGCATATACATGGGCGCATGTTTGACATCACACAAGTGCCAACGTTACAGTGGCAATCACGTGGGGCGCTTGTATGAAGATGAAGCCAGTGGGGGACAGACAGGTAAAGTATATTGCACCGGGTGGCACATTTTACATTAGGGGACAGCGCCGGGGGTTCCATTGCTCGTCCCGATATTGCACGCCGCTACAGCTGCGCACCCGACTGAGCAAGTCAGCTCGACATCTTGCAGTGCAGCATGTCTGACTAATGCATGCGACCCATTTCAGCCTGAAATTGGTTGCATCGTCAATTGGGCAAGCTCTTGGCGGCACAGATTTTTATCTTCGATAACATCACACTGTAGGAGGGCTTACACTATAATATCAGCCATACAGATCCCCCCCTTTTTATGATTTGTTTTCCTGCGTAGACTGGAGCAGACTGATGTCAGTGACGGGACCCAGTTCCCAAAGCTGCAGGCAGTGGAGTATGGAGGCGTGGGAGCGATCCAAGCGGATGGTATGTATAGATCTTTTTACTATTTTCAACTCTGAGACCCTTTAAAGGATACCCGAGATGACATGTGACATGATGAGATAGACATGTGTATGTACAGTGCCAAGCACAAAAGTAACTAGGCCTTTTTTCCCCTCTCTCTGACTGAAAGAGAGTTAAACATCAGTTATGCAAGTGTCAGTTTCTGTCCGGGTCAGGACCGGATGGACTGGGTTTGACTATAGCATAACCTTCACTGATAAGTAATTACAGCCATAGAATACTTTGCCATCAGTAAATGGCTTCTGAGAGCAGGAAAGGAGATTAAAAAAAAGAGGTCAATAATTCATAGATTTGAGCTCTGGCATACTTCAATGAAGGTGTCATTAAAGGGAAGGTTCAAGCAAAATAAAAAAATGAGTTTCACTTACCTGGGGCTTCTACCAGCCCCATGCAGCCATCCTGTGCCCTCGTAGTCACTCACTGCTGCTCCAGTCCCCCGCTGGCAGCTTGCCGACCTCGGAGGTCGGCGGGACACATTGCGTACATTTTTACGCATTCCTGCTAGTGCCGGAACATTAACACATACATTTTTACACGTTACTGGTTCAACGCGTAAAAATATACACATTGAACCAGTAATGCGTAAAAATGTATATGGACTAGCGGGAATGTGCAAAAATGTACGCAATGTGTCCCTGCCAGCGGGGAACTGGAGCAGCAGTGAGTGACTACGAGGGCACAGGATGGCTGCATGGGGCTGGTAGAAGCTCCAGGTAAGTGAAACTCATTTTTTTATTTTGCTTGGACATTCCCTTTAAGCAGATACATTAAAAACTAGATTTGAAAATAAAATACAACTGTGGGATATCTTAAAAAGTTATTTTTAGGAGAAGGGGGATAGATGCAATGGTTTTTTTCATCAGTTTATTTTAACCTCGGGTATCCTTTAACAACAGTTAATCTGAGAAGACACACAGGAAAGCATTAGCTACATACCGGCCTTCACAGGACTGCTTGGGGCGGAGTTGATCTTCCGACGGTCATTTTCTATGCTCTTGGCCAGCTTGATCAGAGACTGGTGGCGAGTGAAGCTCTGCTTCCCCCGTGAGGAAAAGAGATTCTTAGCGCAATTCTCCTTGGGAGATCGCAGGTCCAGCGCTATGGAGCTGGATAAGGCCAAGCCAGGCGAGGACTCTGCAACAAAATGTGAAACAAGCATTAGCATACAAATGGATAGACTAACTGACACATGGGACCTTATTCAATTCACTTTTTCTGCTAATTTTTCTCCTAGGAGAAAACTATTCATCTTTTCAAAATAACTTGTCAGCACTCTGCAATTGAAAAACTACCAAAAAGTAGGTGAAAAAAAATACTGCGAAAGTTACTCTGATTAGGTTCATGCTTGCTTGTGACTTAAAAAGCATTTTATTATCAGGTGTGCAAATATCACCTAGGAGAAAACATAGGAGAAAAACTGAATTGAATAAGGGCCATGAAGAGAATGTATATGGGAGGTTTATCTGAGAGTAGAATTATGAAAACAATTCATGAAAAAGGCTAAAGAGAAGAGGGAACAGAATATGCCCCGCCCCTTCTTCCTCGTCTGAAATTAAATTGGGAGTGTGAGAGTGCAGAAAGAGGCGGAATTCAAAAAGAAGGGGGTAACAGAATATACCCCGCCCCTTCTGCCTCATTTGAGATGGAGTGGGGAGGTTGTGGGTATAGAAGGGGCCGGGGACAATTAAAGTCAACGGGAACCATCTTTAACAAAACAAAAAAAAAAGCGGATATTTACCTAGGGAGAGGTAAGGCTCTGGGTCCAATAGAGCCTTCCCTCTCTTCTCCCGTGTTTGAATTCCCCGCTGTGGGAGACTTCGAGCCGGCTCCACACTGGGCAAGCGCGAGAGAGGGTGCTCAGCCATGTGCAGTATGGAACGGCCCGTCTTCAGGAGCACTCAGGCTCCCGAAGACACTGTGGAGCAAACAGTATTTGACCAAATTAGTCAAACACTGTTCCCAGGGACAGCGCTGCACCGAGGGCACCGGGAGAGGGCAGGGAAGGCTCGTTAGGACCCAGAGTCTTCCCTCTCCATAGGTAAGTATCTGGATGTGAAGACAGCCTTCTATGTAACGTGCCAATGAACCTCCTACCTTGCGAATCTGTAGCAGCTGTCCACTGGAATGCCGGTTTACGTCCCCTCTCCTCCGTCACATGAACTTTCTTGATGAGCCCCAGGCTGCTCAGAACATTGGCTATGTCATATAACCGCCGTATTTTTGCTGTTTAGAAGAAAAAGAAAAAAAAAAAAAAAAAAGCCATTTAACCACTTCAGCCTTCAGTTTTCACTTTATGCATCCGAGCAATGTTCACCTCCCATTCATTAGCCTATAACTTTATCACTACTTATCACAATGAACTGATCTATGGGCTGGTGCACACCGAGCGGCTTTTTCAGCGTTTCTGCAGCCGCTTGCGGCTGCGGATACGCTTGGTCAATGTATCTCAATGGGGTGGTTCACACCAGAGCGGGAGGAGTTTTGCAGAAACGCATACTCCTGGGGTGAGGCATTTTTTGGATTGTGGATGCGTTTCTGCCTCAATATTAAGTATAGGAAAAACGCAAACCACTCTGAAAAAACGCCAGTTCAGAGCGGTTTTGCAGGCGTTTTTTTTGTCACAGAAGCTGTTCAGTAACAGCTTTACTGTAACAATATCTGAAATCTACTACACCAAAAACGCTTCACAAAACCGCAAAATGCTAGCTAAAACGCTACAGAAAAAGAAGAAAAAGCGTTTCAAAATCTGCTAGCATTTTGCGGATCTGCTAGCGGTTTTTGGTGTGCACCAGGCCTTAGTCTCGTTTTTTCCACCACCAATTAGGCTTTCTTTGGGGGGTACATTTTGCTAAGAGCCACTTTACTGTAAATGCATTTTAACAGGAAGAATAAGGAAAAAACTGAAAAAATTCATTATTTCTCAGTTTTCGGCCATTATAGTTTTAAAATAATACATGCCTCCACAATTAAAACTCACGTATTGTATGTGCCCATTTCTCCCGGTTATTACACCGTTTAAATTATGTCCCTATCACAATGTATGGCGACAATATTTTACTTGGAAATAAAAGTGCATTTTTTCCGTTTTGCATCCATCACTATTTACAAGCTTATGATTAAAAAAAAAAAAATATAGAAATATTTCATGTTTACATAGATATTTAACCACTTTACCCCCGCGCGTACGTATTTCTCCGCCCCTTTTTCCATCCTTTAAAAACCAGGGACGGAGAAACACGTACTTTCCGCGTTCCCGACGCTGCCCGCGCTCCCGCTCGTAAACACGCCGCCCGCCGCTAGTAAAACCGCCGCCGCCCGCTCGCCCAGAGATCAATGAACGGGAAAATCCATTCCCGTTCGTTGATCTAAGCCCCGCAATGATCAGCTGCTCTCCTATGGGCAGCGCGATCATTGTGAGAAAAAACTCACGTGTCCATCCTCCTTATTCTTCCTCCAAGCTTCCGGAAGGAAGCTTGGAGGTCGCATTAAAACAAAAAGTTACTGTGGCCATCTTGTGGCCAAATAGTAAACTACACCCTACACATTTTTCACATACAAATAAATGACTTTTACACATAAAATTAACTCATTACCTCCCACACTCCCCATTTTTTTTTTTTTGGTAATTAAAAAAAAATTAAAAAATTTACAATTAAAAAAAATACATAAATAGTTACCTTAGGGACTGAACTTTTTAAATATTTATGTCAAGAGGGTATAACACTGTTACTTTATAAACTATGGGCTTGTAATTAGGGATGGACGCAAAACTGAAAAAAATGCACCTTTATTTCCAAATAAAATATTGGCGCCAAACATTGTGATAGGGACATAATTTAAATGGTTTTATAACCGGGACAAAAGGGCAAATACGTTTCATGGGTTTTAATTACAGTAGCATGCATTATTTAAAAACTATAATGGCCGAAAACTGAAAAATAATTATTTTTTTCCCCACATTTTTCCTATTTTCCCATTAAAACACATTTAGAAAAAAATAATTCTTGGCATAATGTCCCACCTAAAGAAAGCCTAATTGGTGGCGAAAAAAACAAGATATAGTTCATTTCATTGCGATAAGTAATAATAAAGTTATAGACGAATGAATGGAAGGAGCGCTGAAAGGTGAAAATTGCTCTGGTGGTCAGGGGGTAAAACCCGTCAGTGGCGAAGTGGTTAAAAAGTTTAGAGCCTTAGGTAAATATTTATGTGTTTTTTTTATTGTAATGTTTTTTTTTTTTGTTTTTTTTATTATTAAACATTTTATATGGGTATTTTTGGGAGGGTGGGATGCAAATCATTTTTTTTTTTTACATATAGGTCTATTTTTTAATTTTTTTTTTGCATTTTCATGCAGTTAGCTTTTTGCCCACAAGATGGCAGCCATGAGTTTGTTTACAACGACGTTACTCTAAGCATAACACGGACACAGAGTGACGTCGGGGGAAAGCTGACGGTTTTTCTCGGGGGTGGAGAGCAATCAGTGATCGGGCACCATAGCCCGATTCACTGATTGCCTGGCTAGCGAACCGCGGGCCGGGAATGCGCGTGCACGCGCGGCGATCAGCCGCGGGAGCGCACATGGCCTTCTGGGCGTAGCTAGTACGTCCAGGAGGCCAAACTACTTAAAGAGAACCCGAGGTGGGGTTCTCACAATGAAATCCCCATACAGAGGCTGGGTCTGCCTATAGAGCCCAGCCTCTGTTACTACTCAGATTCCCCCTAAATCCCCCCTGCGCTCAGCGAGACCCCATAAATTACAGCCGCGCTGCCGACACAGAGCGTGTCGCAGCGCGCTGTGTTTACCTCTCTAATGTCAGTCTCGCCGCTCCCCCGCCTCCTGCATCGCTCCGGTCCCCGCCCATGTCCCTTCCTTCGCTGCTGATTGGAGGGAAGGGACGCGGGCGGGGACCGGAGCGATGCTATAAACGGGGGAGCGGCGAGACTGACGTTAGAAAGGTAAACGGCTGTGATTTATGGGGTCTCTCTGAGCGCAGGGGGGGCTTAGGGGGAATCGGAGTAGCAACAGAGGCTGGGCTCTATAGGCAGACCCAGCGTATGGGGATTTCATTGTGAGAACCCCGCCTCGGGTTCTCTTTAAAGTGGAACAAATACAGTTGAAGGGGAAGGTCATTGGACTGAGCAATGAATAGCTATAAAATCTAACAATGAGCCCTTCAAACATTAAGAGCTGCAGAAGTCGGACACAGTCTCTAGCTGACAGACCATTGAACAGCACTATAGTGCTTGTCTGCATCATGTACACTGCATAATAAAAGGAATTACGGTAATCTGAAATTGTGGTTAAGCTCAGGTCATATCTGCTTTCATGGTTCTCAACAGGAATCGTGGATCACCCTGAGGGACCTTGGTGCTTCCACACCACACACCCTTAATTGGTGTAGCCGCAGGATCATTGCTATTTATTTTAATTGAATGAGGCAGGAGATAACAGGAGACCTAACCATTTATGGGGGGTCTCACACCAGTTGTACACACATGGAAAAACTTCCAAAGCTGCATAAGGTCACATCTTCTGCCTCAGAGATGCCACAAGCAGAAGCAGTGGCACTCATACAACATGGCAGCCCTTAGGCTAGGTGGATAGCACTCTAAAGGTTCATACACACGCTCAATCCGGACAAGCAAGCGATGTGTTCTCTTCTATGCAGGGGAGCGTGCGGTAGTGACGGCACGCGGGATAAGTGGGGAGAACAAGGTTATCAGATAAATGGATCTTCCAGGATGGATCGTGATCTGAGTTGTTGGGGAGCATGGGGAGGGGGGGGGGGGGGGGGGGGCTGCTGTACACCTGCTGGATTCTCAGCAGAGGCAGGAGTTACTGGAGTTTTCGTGCTCCTTGGGCAGCTTTCAGAAGTACTCAGGGACACAAGTATTTTCAAAGCCTACCCAAAGAGTTAAACAAGACTTATTCGACCAGGAGGTTGAATAAAGGAGATGATCTATACTGAGCACACGCATAGCTGTACTGCACATGCACAGTATGGATGCACCATCTTCAGAAGCACTCCGGGACGCAGTTACGTGCAAAGCCTTCCGAGGAGTCCTGAAGGTGTGAATTTTGAAAGGGGGACAGCGGTGTAACAAGGGGGATGAAGAGAGGACCAGGAAGGCTCTATGGGACCCAGAACCTTCTATCGTAGGTGAGTATCTAAGTGATTTTGTTTTAGGGAGATTTTCTTTATTGAAGTGCAGATTTTACAATTTCAAAACACAACGTGAAGTCAAACTCACTTTTGAATTTGCCTTTGTCCGAGTCATCGATCTGATCTTCACCGATGAGAATTTTTGCCGCTACATCTAGGCTGACAATCTGCGGCTTGGACACCAGGAAGAGCATGACGAACCTCTGACTCATGACTCTCAATGACTTCTCCTTCCTGCTGTTCACAGAGGCTGCAGAGACACAAGGAACATCTAGAACTGAGTCTGTATCTCCACCACTGCTAGGCTGAACCTCACCAGTTATTGCATCTCCACCACTGCTAGGCCGAATCTCACCTGTTACTGCCGAATATCACCTGTTACTATATCTCCACCACTGCTAGGCTGAACCTCACCTGTTACAGGAGTATAGCCAAAAGTGGGCTTCTTGGCTATATTCCTGTACGCTCTAAGCATCACCCACAACAACATTTTTTTTAGTGGCCACCTTCCTGGTTATGTGGTTTTTTGAGCCATATCTCCTACGGCAGAATTTTATCAGTACCACTTCCTGCACAAATGACATCTATAAACAACCTATTTGTGCAGCTTGAGTCCAATTTTGGAGTTTATAAAACTAACTATTCTGCTAAAGTGCATGTGTGCAGCCCATGGCATGAAGTGGTTAAAGTGACACTTTGTTATAACAATCGTATTATTAGTTTACAAATCAATCTGCATTTTCACTGGTTCCGGACTGACGCAGTTTGAATCTACGTCCAGCAGGTGGTGCTGCCGCTCTGACTGGATGTAGATTCGACATCCTGCCGCCAATCTCGCCGCTCTGAACCCAATGCAATTTGCTCGCTCTGCCATCTATAAGACAGCAGAGCTTTGTAAGCAGGTCAGGAGCTTCTTTCAATGGCATCTGGCCGCGTGATCACGGAGAGCCAATCACATTGGCTCCCACTGATAGCGTCCAGGGCCAATGAAAGCGACTCCTGACTGGCTGTCAGCACTCTGCGGCGACGAGGCAGCGTTGTGACCAGCGAGAGCGATTTGTCGGGAAGCAGCGTTTTACTGTACCAGCAGTCTCTGGTCCTTAAGGGGGGGCAGAGACTAAGGACCAGAGACTGCTGGAAGGAAGTGGTTAAACTATAAAATAGAGCAGAGCTAATGACCCTTTGAACTTTCCTGACAGGTTTTTTGACTAGTCCAGCTCTCCATGGGTATTCCCCATGAGTATTTCACTTATTATTTACAAAAGCACTCCCTGGAAAGGATCTATGGTTTTGAAAATAAAGAAAACCCTGAGACTCACCCATGGGGAAGTGGGCTAGTCCAAAACCTGTCAGATTTCTACTACCTACTGTAAGTGACAACAACATGGGGGAAAATTTGATGTATAGCACATTTTAATCTGGGAGAAAATGTACTCTTTTATTTATGCGTTTTTAAGTTTTACAATATTTCATCATAGAAGTTATTTTCCCTGTGCTTTACCCCCTGAGGTATGTTGCCATTTATATTTGTGATTTTCTGTGACACAAATGTCAATTACAGAGAAGCCAAGCATATTAGTGGGGCTGCAAAACTAAAGAGTGCAAAAACAGCAAGGTGTTGCTTCCAGAATACTTAGTCTTGCCTATGAGAACATTCTCCAGATACCTAGAGTTGCTTGTGTGCAGGAGAATCGTGTGATCAGTGAAATCAGATCTGGAAGGCTCAGATTCTCTGCTCTCCATCATGTGTTACTCCCGTTTCCTGTGTGGGTTAAAACAGGAAGTGATCACAGCAAATAAGAGCCTTACAAATTGCTGGATATTGTACTGGTTAAGGCCTCTACCTTTGACATGGGAGACCAGGGTTTGAATCCTGGCTAGGGTCAGTACCTATTCAGTAAGAAGTTCAAGGCAAGACTTCCTAACACTGCAGGGTGGCCTCTTGAGCGCTTTGAGTCCAACAGGAGAAAAGCGCTATGCAAGTGTTAGAGATTATTATTATATCACATGATTCTCTGCGAGTTCTGCTACACCAGCAGCTCTACTTTACTCCCGCCCTACAGTCAGTGTCAACCAGAACAGCAAATTAAGGGAAACACCCTAAAGAGGGACACAGACACAGTTAAAGCCATGTCCGTGCAAAATTAAGGAAAATAAATATTGGTGAATACTCACCAGCTCGGAACTCTAGCCCCGGTAGCTCCACAAAGCTGATCTCTATCTGCTTCACCAGAGCTTTGGGGATGGCCATGTCTTCCAGAGACTCTGGCTCCTCTGGCTCTCCCTTCTTCAGGTGAAGGATCTGTTCGGCGTATTTGCACTCCTCCCCGACGCGTTGCAAGGCTTCGAAGGTTTTGCTGAGGTTATGGCGACCGTGCCAGATGTACTTGTTCTTGGCGAGCCGGCTCACCATGTGTAAGCTCTCCAAGACGTTAACAATGTCGTATATCCGCCTGCGTTCCACATCTACAGAGAGGAAGACATGCACAGGTCAGATCTCACTAATCCAGCTTTCAGCCTATAGTCTTATGTAAACCTTCTGTAAGGACATAGATGGGTTGACACCACCAGTTAGTAGAAATGGCTCTTTTATTCCATTACACAGAGGTTACAGTGGCAGACCGCTGTTTTGGGCAGAAATGCCCTTTATCAAACTGCATATACCACATAAGTGAACCATCAACACCTTTAAATAAACCCATCCTCAGAAGTGCCACCAATCGGCACCCTTCTGGGCGGGGCTAATGGAGGACCTGATTGAGAACAGGATGTCAGTGAATATTCAGGTATGTAAAATAAATCCCTCCCAAGTAAAATGTAAACATGGGGAGTAAAAGAGCCTCCAGAGAACTCAAAGGCCTCAATTCACTAAGCAGTTTAGTCTACAGATGGTTTTTTAGTCTACTGATGGTTTGGTGTAATGTTTTAGACCTGTTTTTAGACCTGGTCTAACATTCAGTAATTACACAATTCACAAAGGCAAACAAGTAACCTCGCCCACTTTTTCTGACAGAGCTTAGACCAGCTGATTTCTGTCGGTAAAGTACCTGTAATTTGTTGAGGTATTTTAGAAGTGAGGATGGAACCTTTTTGAATTAATTATGCAGGCGTTTAAATTGTATGCAGAGGAGAGCTCATCAAAGGAGAAGGATGTCAGTCAGTTACTTGTTTGTGAATTGCATCTTTTGAACATTTCTCCTGCTGTACCCACCCAGTTACCAAATGTTTCAGACCAGGTCTAAAAACAGGTCTAAAACAATTGGTAATAGTGAATTCCCCTTTGATGCAACCGACCAACCCATCAGAAGACTAAAAACCCATCTGTAGACTAGTCTAAACTGCTCAGTGAAATGAGGCCAATGTCCCTATGGATGAGAAATCTTCCATGCATAGAGGTCACATCCACTCATAAGCCAGCAAGCCAGCCCAACTACAGTATAAGCACGAAGCAAAGACGATCCGCTTTGTAATCAAAATGCCGCAAAATCACCGCACGCGATTTTTCTGGGAGTTTTTTTTTTTTTTTTTTTAAATCGTGCGGCTTTGCCACAGACAGTGAAAACAGCACGTTTGCACTGGCTATTAAAGTCAATGGCCCCGCTCGGGAAACGAACGACCCTTGAAGACAGGCATGTTTTTCACTCGTGTTTTAACCCAAGATTTAAATCCCACAGGTTTCTGTGTCCCCCCCCCCCCATGACATGCGCAGTTGCCATTACAATGTATTCCATCACGTCCTAAAAAAAAAATCGTGGAACAATCGTAAAAAAATTGCATGTGGAAAACGTGATGGCGAATGCACTACACCGGAAAACCAGAAATTGCAGTGAAAAACTCCCCTGCAAGTGTCTTCCCTGCCTTGGTCCTTTCACACTGAATCAGTTGCTGTCAGTTATAACTGAACGGACAACTGATGTGCAGCCCGGTAAAGGCAGTGTCCATGTTTCCCTATGGCTCAGTTCACATTATAAGCGTTTTACCTGAAAGGTTTAACAACGCAATCAGGCATAAGCATGTATATTATAAAGTAGTAAGAAGTAACAGCAGTGCCATCTAGCACTGAACACAGGGAACAGCAACCCACCAGTCTCATCTCCATGTGAACAGTGTGGAATGTTACACCATCAATGTGTGATCATGAAGCAAACACAACTGTCAGCACTTCCTCCTCCCTATAACACCTCCATTCACATCCTCACACCAGGCATGGAGATGGCTTCTAGAGTAAACAGTAAATACACACACCACACAACCACCACAGCACTGCCTGCTAATGGCCATTTACCTTCACATGGTTCAGTTATAAACAAAGTAAAAGCCTTCTGCTCACTTACTCAGCTCGCCCGCCACTTCATCCAGACAGATGCTGTTATTCAGGGCCGGATTGGGGTAATCGGGGTACCGGTCTAGGAACTTGCGGCACAGCAGGCCCAGACTTTTCTCTTTGCGACTCGGAAGAGATTTTTCAAGTTCATCCCCTGAAAATTGTTCCTTAAAAATCAAACAGTTAAAAAGCAAAAATAAATATACCACAAAAATACATCAAATTTGCACAATCGCAATTAAAGTGGACCTGAACTCTTGCACAGGACACAGAAAAACACACCCTGTATGTTTGAGATTTTATCCTGTCTGATTCCCCCTCATCGGTGACTAATCACAAGCTGTAATTTGATCCCTCGGCTGTGTCAACTGACATCCACAGAAGAGAGCTTATTTGTAAATACAGAATGTTAACAATATGTCTGCTCCCATAAAAGCAGGAAGTAGACACTACAGATTTATAGCAGGATTTGTATCAGCTGTAACAAAATGTTTTTTTTAAAGGTTATTATTCTGTTGCTTATCTTTTAGAGCTGAGATGAAGTTCTGAGTTCAGGTCCGCTTTAATAAGCCAACCAAAAGCAACGCATATATAGCATGATGAACTATGAGCCTGGTTCCACTCCTATCATTGTCTTCTGTGAGTCTTTTATGACTGCACTAATGTGGGAGTGCAGTTGCTCAGTGGTTAGCCGTGCTGCATTATAACAACCAAAACTTCGCTCTATATCCTCCCCCCTCCTATGTCTAGCCAAGTTGAATGTGGCCAATAAGGAGGTGTCGCAATAAATCATTTATATACTGACAATCAGACCAGCATACACATCTCTCAAATCAAATTAGGGCCTGTACAAATAGAAAAAATCGCTAAGCGCAATGCAATTAAAAAAATTGCATGCTTGTGTTTTTTTTGCATTTTTCAATGCCTTTTTCTTGTGATGGTCTAAAATTCCTTCAAAAGTAAGTCACAAAAATATTTTTTTGGGGTATGCGATTTTTCAAACGCAGCACTCAAAAAGCGCTGCAGTCACTTTGATTGTGATTTTCTAAAAATTGCATCATACCATACAGTTCATGACTTTATAAATTCTTTTTAAAAAGGCGTAGGAATTGAAAAAAAGAAAAAAAAAAAAAAAAGTATGTGAAAGAATGCAGCCAGTGTGTACAGGCCAACGCAAGCGATTGCATTTTCCATGCTCTTTTAATGCAATTTGCACTAAACATTTACATCAGGTGACTTGGCAGCCTATCAATCATCCGATTTGATTATTATAATCATATTAAAATTGGTGTGGCCAAAACCATGCTTGACCGAGGATGCGACCAATTTCAGGCCCACACTGGTCGCTTGTATCGATCGGACATGCTGCAAGTTGAGCGATGAAACCATTTGGTGCTGCCAGAGTGTATGTAGGTTACCAATAGGTAATGTATACCGCACGGGGCTCATTTTACATCGGGGGACAATGCAGTGGGCGGCAGATGCAACGTCACAAAACAGATTACCGAGAGGCTTCATGCTGAAATCAGCCTGTGGTGTATTGGCAGCCAACAGATCTTTCTCTCCGATAAGTCCGCTGTATGGGGTCCTTCACTTGCTCGCCTGTAATTCATTAGGGCCCTTTTCCACTAGCAATCGCAAATCACAAATGCCAGCGATTGCGATTTTTCATTAATTTTGTTATGCGATTTTTCGTTTGCATTGCATTATCCCTTTTAAAATCACTCCAGATGGATTTACAAATCGAATCACTATAGTGGAAAATACTTGGATTTTGCGATTCAGCTGTGCAGTGGAAAAAAGCCCTAGCACGCACGTGCACACACACACACACACACACACACACACACACACACACACACACACACACACGTGCACACACACACACACACGTGCACACACACACGTGCACACACACACACACACGTGCACACACACACACGCACACACACACACACACACACACACACACACACACACACACACACACGTGCACACACACACACACACACACACACACGTGCACACACACACACACACACACGTGCACACACACACACACGTGCACACACACACACACGTGCACACACACACACACGTGCACACACACACACACGTGCACACACACACACACACACACACAAAAACACACACATACACACACACACACACGTGCACACACACACACACAAAAACACACACGTGCACACACACACACACGTGCACACACACACACACGTGCACACACACACACGCACGCACACACACACACGTGCACACACACACACGTACACACACACACACACACGTACACACACACACACACACACGTACACACGTACACACACACGTACACACACACACACTTGCACACACACACACACACACTTTTCTGAAGTTTTCTGAAGCCATTCAGCCACCCTCGCCTGTGTATACTTTTCACAGGGAGTGGGGCAGATGGCTGAACAGGTAAGTAATTAACCCTGAGTTAGCCTGTCTTTTATACTGGAGGTACAATGAAAGTTTATTTGTTAAAGATGTCTAGGAATTTGCCAACAATGACATTTGCAGCAAATTACAGGTCAGCACTGTGGCGTCCCGAGTTCAACCCAACAAGGTCAGACTTCCCTAGGATGAAAGAGGCAGAGTTTGCTAACAAGTCCTACCCAGAATCCCGAGCCCCATAACACAGGGAGGACAGGATTGTCACCAAACAGGAACTTTCCCCAAGGTACATATGGAGCCATCTCAGTTAATGAGCACAGGTGTTGCTAAAGGACTTGATGCAAGCAGGGGACAGGGTGACAAAGTCAGGCAGGTGGCCACAGCAGGGGGGCTTTTGTGAGGTTTGCAGTGTGACTAGAGCTGCTGTAACTACAATTCAGCTTACATGACCATTACAAGACTAAACTGGCCAAACAATAGTTACTCAACATGGCAAACAATGCATAACTCACTGATTAGAAATCGATCAGGGATCAAGATTGCTTAACCACCTTCTACTAGTCCATTTCCATCAAATGTCCGCACAGTTCTGTTTGGAGAGAAGTGGAATCCATCCAACCAATAGCTGTGTTGTGACAATTTCCCGCAAAAAAAAAAAAAAAAAAGGTACAGAGCACCCCGGAAGTGAGAAGAATATAGAGGCTGCCATAGTTATTTCCTTTTAAACAATACCAGTAACCTGGCAGCCCTGCTGATCCCTTTGGCTGCAGTATCACACACCTGAAACAAGCATGCAGCTAATCCAATCAGACTGCAGTCAGAGCAACTGATCTGCATATGCTTGTTCAAGGTCTATGGCGAAAAGTATTAGAGGCAGAGGATCAGCAAAAAAGCCAGGCAACTGGTATTGTTGAAGAAATAAAATATGGCAGCCTTCATATCCCCCTCACATCAGGTGTCACATTGCTTGGCAATCACCACACCACTTACTGGACCATAATCAAACTGACGGAGACCTCAACATTTGTTTGATACCTTTATCAAATCGAATATGTAAATCGAGTGCATGGGTTTTGTAATGTATTGCTTTACGTACAATAGGTAGGATTGCTCTTAGATGGAGAGCAGGGGAGTAAAATATAATATGGCACTCCGAAGACGGGAAAAAGAAAAAACAACAACAAAAAACCTGTCACTAAAGGTTGATGCTGGGTACACGCGGTAAGATTTTCAGTGCGATTTTGTGACCCGATTGTTTTTCTGCGCGATTCTACTCTATTCTCTTCATTCATTTTTCTTATCTTTTTCCATCCACCGCTATGAGAAATCGAGCGCAGAAGCGATTGGGAGCAAGATCGGATTTTATCAATCGGATCCATCTATCGCACAGAAAATCGTACCGTGTGTATTAGGCATAACACTGTACAGAGATAACTGCTGCCAGAAGACACCAGAGCTAAATAATGCTGGGAATACACGATTCAACTTCCCATCCAATAGACAGGAATCGGGCAATTAATTCCAACATGTCCGATTCTGTTTCTGATCGAGAAAGGGATCGAATTAGCAAAGTCCTCATCGGAAAATCAATCCCTTTATAGATCAGGAGCAGTTTGGACATGTACACACGGTACAACTTTCTGTCTGATTACCCATTGATCAGACCGGAAATTACATCATATATTCCCAGTAGGCCTGAACGATTTTAGGAAAAGATTGAATTGCGCGATTTCTGTCAGAACGATGGATCAGCACACCGATGGAGAGTATGAGTTCCCGCAGGACACGCTAGCCCGTGCATAGGTGCCGCAGGACACGCTAGCCCGTGCATAGGTGCCGCAGGACACGCTAGCCCGTGCATAGGTGCCGCAGGACACGCTAGCCCGTGCATAGGTGCTGCAGGACACGCTAGCCCGTGCATAGGTGCCGCAGGACACGCTAGCCCGTGCATAGGTGCCGCAGGACACGCTAGCCCGTGCATAGGTGCCGCAGGACACGCTAGCCCGTGCATAGGTGCCGCAGGACACGCTAGCCCGTGCATAGGTGCCGCAGGACACGCTAGCCCGTGCATAGGTGCCGCAGGACACGCTAGCCCGTGCATAGGTGCCGCAGGACACGCTAGCCCGTGCATAGGTGCCGCAGTACACGCTAGCCCGTGCATAGGTGCCGCAGTACACGCTAGCCCGTGCACAGGTGCCGCAGTACACGCAAGCCAGTGCATAGGTGCCGCAGTACACGCAAGCCAGTGCATAGGTGCCGCAGTACACGCAAGCCAGTGTATAGGTGCCGCAGTACATGTAAGCCATCCAAATCCACCATTGGCGGTCCGACACTTTGATCGGGGGGCCAATCGCAGTGCTAGACTAGATTGGGTGGTGGTTCAGGGTGGGCCGTAAGGGATCAAGTGTCATTTAATCTGAAAGGGGGCTGATGCCATGTTGGATTATATCTGACAACTGCACTTCCAACAGCAGCCATTTTGCTGCCTTTCAGACCATGTCCAACATCGGGAGCGGGGGAGAAAAATCCACTGTCAAACCAAGTTCAATAGTCAGTGGATTCCCATAAAAATGAAGTTCCTTACATAATGCATTGCTTCAGGATAAAGCGAACACGCTGTGCATACCTCCTGCATCTCCCGCTCTCGGTTCCGGATATCTGGACTGGCCGCGCTGATCAGCATCTTCAGATTAGCTGTCGGGGTCCAGGGGTCACTGTTGTGGCCATCCTCTGGTTTCGTTGGCGTCTTTAGGTTGGTAGTGTTAGAATGCAGCTCAGATAATACCGCCCCCGCGTGTTTCGAGGGAGTGCGAGTGAGTCTCTTGCTCAAGTGAAATATGTCATTTTCCTACAATAAAACAGCAGAAGATTAATCAGTCAAGCCTGTTGCTGTACTGCAAGTAAGAGGAAGATACCGAGAGCGTTACCAACCTTATCTTCCTCCATATTAGAATGTGGTTGTTGAATTCCCCTCCAATGTGGTATAGATCCTCACATGTGACCTAAAATGCACAATAAAATCAGCATTTAGTATGCAGAGAGTGAAAGGTTTAACTGATGCTCTATGGAATGGAGGAGGAACTTTAGGCACAATATTGAAGCCTAAACCACTTAGCATCCTTTACATCCCCATACACATGTCCCTCAAGGTTGCTTAAAAAGGACCTGTGCACTTTGTACATTAAGAAATATTAAAATGAACCTCCCAATAAGGGAGGTTGGTAATAGATTGTGCCATGGGAAAGTGGGGTGGGTGATGGGCATTACTTAACTGGGGGGGCTGCTTCTCTAGCCTGCTGTCCGTATAGTTTGCCATCTTCCCCAGAAGAGACCGCAGCTGACATTTTGAAGATCAGGCGGTGGTGTCCCGCGCCTCCAAACAATGCGATGCATGCTGGGAGATGTGGCCCGTCTATGCAAGTACATCTCCCGGTCGGGAGACATACTCACAACAGCAGACTACATCTCCCAGCATGGGATGCAGCGGCCAAGAGCACATGACACGCCGGGAGCTTGAAGCAGCAAACACTCCCTGGAGAAGATTGGGCGCTAGCGAAGCTGCCCCCCATAAGTAATGGCATTCCCACCAACCTCCCCCCCCTCCCCCACCACCACAAGATTAATTTTATATTTTTTTTAATGTACAGGTGCTCGGTCCCTTTAATAATTCACCAACCTGGATCTTTCAGTGACAATCAGTGACGGAGTTCATTGTTCCCCGCCTTACCCTGTTCATAAAAGCCTCTCTGATCCCTTTCCATTTTCATAGACAGAAAGCATCACTCGACTGTTGCCTAGCAACATCTCTCTACATCATTGGAGCCCAGCAGTGTCACCCTAAGGATCGGGTTTGATCCCAGCAGGCTACACAAATGGAGGAGAAATTGTGTGTGTATTAAGTTAGTGTTTCTCAACATTAAGTCTTATACAGTGAAATCCCTTTATAGTAAACTCCAAGGGACCAGGAAAAGTAGTTTACGATATCAGAAGCTTACTATAACAAGATGCTACTGTACACACACTAGATGGTTTTCAGCCAAGCACCCTCTTCCTCCAAAGCCCCCTTTCAGATAAACGGCATGTCAGATCTTTAGTGACATTCGACAGCCCCTGACCACATTGGCCTCAGACTCACCCAGCACATTGAAAGCTGCTTCGTTGTATGTTGTCCCTCCTCTACACTCCATAGCAACAAACACATCACTAGCTTAGAGGCTTACAATGCATCAGTACACAACTCTTCCCCAAACTGCTACCAGAGAGGTTGTGTCTCAATCCCTGCATACAATAGTTCTTGTGAATGGATAGGAGTAAGGCCTGGTTCACATTAGCGTTCCCTGTCCGGATTCGCCTGATCGGATCCGGACCGTAAACTGTACAAACGGAACGTACGTTCCGCATAGCAATGCAAAGTCTATGCGGATGTTCACATGCGTACGCTCCGTACAGAACGGAGCCGGATCGGATCCGGACTCTTTTCCAACATGCGCTATTTTTCGGGTCCTGATCATCTGGCTCACGCAGCCGGACCGGAGCCTGACTGCACCATCCGGAAGTAGAAGCCAATGGGGAACGGAAAGCACAGAACACACTGGATACAAACACCTGACGCTCTACCCCACTTCCTAAGCGTATTCTAGCGGCCATTTCGGATGGGGACACATGGGCCAAGCATTCCTGGAGTGGAGCAGCAGTGACTAACGTGCTGGAGCTGTTTGGCAGTATGACGGAGGTGGAGCTGGGGCCTAAACAGCGGAGGAACCTGATTCTACAGGTGCACCTTCTGCTGACCCCAACAATTTTAATAGTAATTTTGCTATTTTTACCACACGGATCCGGATGGCAGCCTGATGCAAACGAGCCGGATCCGGATCGGAACCGTACGGTTCCGATCCTGATCCGTTTGCATGTTAAAACACAAGTGTGAAAGGGCCTTATGCAGGCTGCACACAATACAGTCATCCAATAAAATGCTTATTGCAATCAAACTGATCATAACTACAGATGGTCAATGAAATGCTAATAATTACAGCTTGCATTTACTGATCATGCAAATTGGACCAAACATTCTGTCAATTACGATTGGTTAATCTCAAAATGCACACATTTTGCGTGAAAACTGAATACAACCTGGAACTATTTGCGTCACGGTGGCATAGTGATGAGTGTTCTTGCCTTACAGAGCTGGGTCCCGGGTTCAAATCCCAGCCAGAGCACTATCTGCAAGGAGTTTTCATGTTCTGCCTGTGCAGATTTCCTCCCAGACCCCCAAAACATATTGATAAGTTAATTGGCTCCCCCCTAAATCGGCCCTAGAGTACACCACATACACTACGTGATACGATACATACATAGACATATGACTATGGTAGGGCCTAGATTGTGAGCTCCTCTGAGGGACAGTTAGGTAAGATGTTGGCGCTATATAAATACTAAATAATATCTCAGCCACTGACTGGCTGTAATCATAAAGGGGCCCATCTATGATCCAATTTGATGAGCAATTCATGGCCAAATCAGATCAATGCAATCAATTGGAATCGATCGTTCGGACCCACCAACGGAGGGGAAAATGATAAGCAATCCGACCAGACTACAAATCTTTTGAAGTTTGGATTGACAGAACAACTATTGATACCTGATCTAACTGATTGATCAATCGTACAGGAGATTGAATTATTAATAGGCACCTTTACTTATAGCCATCGCTCCTTTCATTGGTTATCTCCAGATATAAAAAAAAAAACAAAAAAAAAACAGTTGGGAAGTATCACAAACATTCCATGTTACATTCATAGTCACACACATAACTGATCATAACTGTAAAGATGACAATTGTAAAAGGGCCAATATGAACTGCTAGTAAAAATGTATGCACATATAAATATATACAACACAGACACACAAACCATACAATGGAAACACAAGTACACACCCAGTAATGGAATAGTGGAAGATGATCCCCTTTGCTGCTTTGCAGCACAGCAGTGTATATACAGATGATCATGGGATACACACAGAGACCAGACATGGTCACACAGACACGATCAGCTGACCAAACCTGCCTGACCAGCGACACCCTACCCCCTCCAGGAATCATCAGCCCCGCCCATCCACCAATCAGCGCACCCGCACTAGGCGGGGCGTTTCGCCAACTTCAAAATGTGGCGCCACAAACTGAGCGGGAAGGTCGGGGATGCCTTTACCGCGCGCGCCACGTGCAGCCCCGCCCACTGGCATCAGCTGGGCGGGGATCGGGCGGATCAGCTGCGCGGCGCCTGCTGGGAGACTAGTCCCGTCTGCAGAGGGGGTCTTTGGAGGGGCGTGACGTGTGTGCTGCCACTTGCCATACATACGTTCCAATGATTTTTATAGATTAGCATTGAATAAGTACGTGTAAGAGGTGTGAATACGGAAAGGCATGCATTTATTTAACGCTGACACAAGAGCTTACAATCAAATTTGTTAACTGGATTGAGCAAACAGAATGTTCCACCATGCAATTTTCTGTCAGATAAATGGATGGAATAGATTATTCCAACACGTCCAATCAGGTTTCCGATCACTTTTGTACCAAATCGATTGGAAACACGATTGGACTAGTTGTGCCCAATACACGGTACGATTTTATGTGCGATAGATGGATCTGATTGACAAAATCCGTCATGTCCGATATTTCTCCAGATCGTTTCTGTGCTCAATTTCTCATAGAAGTTAATTGAAAAAGATAAAAACAAATGAAGATGAGAGAATCGAGTGGAAAAAACAATCGGGACGAAAAATCATACCATGTGTACCCAGCATTAGAATGTATCGATTTGACCCATTATACTGATGGGAAATTGCATGGTGTATATCAGACGTAAAGGTGGCCATTAAGAATCTGTAACGTCAAAACGTCCCCTGGGGGGGTACTCACCTCGGGTGGGGGAAGCCTCAGGATCCTAATGAGGCTTCCCACGCCGTCCTCCGTCCCTCAGGGGTCTCGCTGCGGCCCTCCGTACAAGATGACGTCATTATTTACCTTCCCGGCTCCTGCGCAGGCGCTCTGACGGCTGTCGGCTCCGAAGTAGGCGCAAGTCTCCGGCGCCTGCGCAGTAGAGCGGACCCGACTGAGATCTGGTATTTCCATCTACTTCGGGCCCGAAAGCAGCCACAGCGCAACCGCTGGAGCCTGCAAAGGTAAATATTGAATTGGACAGTCGGGTCTGTCACCGGCTGTTCGGAGGGCTGCAGCGAGACCCCCGTGGGACAGAGGACGGCGTGGGAAGCCTCATTAGGATCCCGAGGCTTCCCCCACCCGAGGTAAGTACCCCCAGGGGATGTTTTTGAGGTTACAGAGTCTCTTTAAGGGTACAATCCCACGGCCAATTGATCGGGGGGGGGGGGGGGGGGGCAAATCCAGGATTTTCAAGGGGGGGGGGCAGGGGCAAATCCAGGATTTTCAAGGGGGGGGGGGGGGGTTCCTGAAAGCGGCGTGTGAGCGTGGCCAAAACATGATGTGGGTGGAGCCAAAATACTAGCAGTTTCTAGGCCAAATTGCACAAATGGCGAAAAATGCCCCACCGTGGAGACAGGTATAGATGCCCGCAGTATAGGTAGCCAGCTACAGGTCCCCCCCCCCCCCCCCAGTATAGGTAGCTCATATAGTTGCCCCCAGTACAGGTTAGATAGGTATATGTCTGCAGTATAGGTTAGATAGGTATATTATTATTATTTAGTATTTATATAGCGCCAACATACTACGCAGCGCTGTACAATGTATGCATATACACATATACACACGTGTGTGTGTGCGTGTGTGTGTTGCCCAGCCTGCACAGGTTTACTGGGAGATATCCGGATAGCAACTATCCAGATGTCTCCCGGATTGGATTTGAGCAGCCCTAAAAGGAAAAACATGACAGCCTCCATATACCTCTCACTTCAGTTAAGGCTATTTTTCTGCAGACATCAAGTTAGGGTGGTTGGATAGTGTAATGGTTAAAGAGACTCTGAAGTGTCTAAAAAAAAAAAAAAAAAAAAAAGTCTTTTTATGTCATAAATCTGTTTAATACTTTATCCCTAGCTAAACCGCCTCATCCCCACCGATGTAAACTATCTAAATCTCCCCCCCCCCCCCCCCCCCCCAACTCCCCCCTCCCCTGCAAAATCCACAACTTTCTTGGTCGTGGATTTTGCTGCCCTAAGCGCTTCCGTGTGAGGCAGGGCTATGAGCTGCAGCTCCGCCTCACACGCGTCTGTCAGCGGCGGATCTCCGCCTCTCCCCCGCCCCTCTCAGCGAAGGAAGACTGAGAGGGGCGGGGGAGAGGCGGCGATCCGCCACTAACAAACGCGTGTGAGGAAGGGCTGCAGCTCATATCTGGAGTTTGGGGGGGGGGGGGGGGGGTTTAGATAGTTTACATCAGCGGGGATGCAGCAGTTTAGTTATAGGGATAAAGTATTACACAGATTTACGACATGAAAAGACTTTTTTTTTTTTTTTTTTTTTTTTTTAGAGACATCAGAGGCTCTTTAGAGTCTGAAGCGAGAATAAATCTCGCTTCAGACCTCATAGATAGCAGGGGCACGTGTGCCCCTGCTAAACCGCCGCTATCCCGCGGCTTAACGGGGGTCCCTGATCCCCCAAATCCCCTCCGTAATGCGGGGGAGCGCTTCCTGGTTGGGGCAGGGCTAACTGCCGCAGCCCTGCCCCACGCGCGTCTGTCAGCACGTGTCTCCACCTCTCCCCCGCCCCTCTCCGTCTTCCTTCACTGAGAGGGGCGGGGGAGAGGCGGCGATGCGCCGCTGACAGACGCGACTGGAGGCAGGGCTGCAGCAGTTAGCCCTGCCTCCAGGAGTGACCAAGTCTGCGAGCAAGTGTCGCAGTGGGGGGGTTTGGGGGTCAAGGGACCCCCGTTTAGCGGCGCTATTGTGGCGGTTTAGCAGGGGCACACGTGCCCCTGCTAACTATGAGCTCTGAAGCGAGATTTATTCTCGCTTCAGAGTCTCTTTAAGGGCTCTGCCTCTGACACAAATCTCGGCTCTGCCTGTTCAGTAAGCCAGCACCTATTCAGTAGGAGACCTTGGGCAAGTCTCCCTAACACTGCTACTGCCTATAGAGCGCATCGTAGTGGCTGCAGCTTGGGCGCTTTGAGTCAGTCAGGTGACTGTTCTGTGTCCAGTATGTTTTTGGGATGTATACATTCACCAACAACAACAAAAAATCCCTGATTAACAAAATTATCAAGCTGCTGAGCGATATGATTCTTTCACAAATAAACTGATGCCCAGGCATTTGGTGTCAATGGTGGGGCCACCATCTAATTACTGGTCATAGCACCCCACCTGCCGTCAGCTGGATAGTGTACTGGCCTGTGATGGGGGATTTGAGCCTTTGATCACAGTTTTAATCCCGACTCAAGCCAGCCCCCTAATCATCCTGGTCACCCATGAAGTGACTGCAGCCCTGAAGCACATTGAGTCCGCCAGGAGAAAAGCACAATATAAATATTGTGTCTGGTCTTTCGTGATATTATGGCAAGCGTGGCGCCAGTCTGGACAGAGTAGTGAGGTGCACTTGGCTTTCCCTAATGTGTCCTAATTGTGGAGCAGCCAGGAACGATTGGGTAGTGGTGACATGAGCTCATATGCTGTAGCTGTAACCCAGCTGGGTTAATGAGTGTGACATCAGTTCAACAGAGGGGAACCGGAGGACACTGAGGGGCCTCAAACACTACGGGGGCTGGAAGAAGCCCCAGGTAAGTAAAATATCAATTTTTTTTTCCACATCGTTTTTTTATTCTATGCATTTATTAGGGCTCTTTCACATTAGAGCCCTTTTCCTTTGCGTTTACCATGGTAAAATGAAAGTCCATAGACTTTCATTTTACCTTTCACACACGAAGCTGCGTTTCCGTGCACCCGGGAGCGTTGAACCGCCGGGAGACGGCATTTTCCCATCAGGTGTGGAGTCGGTATAAAAATCCACGGACTGCGACTCCTAATTTGCATATTAGAATTGTGTTGATTGAAAGTATGTAACATGAAATGCGTCTCTTAACTGCCAACGCTTAGGAATTAAAAAAACAAACAAAAAACGGAATTGAGAGGGATATGGAGGCTGCTATATTTATTCCGTTTTAAACAATACCAGTTACCTGGCTAGCCGGCTGATCTTCTGTCTCTAATACTTTTAGTCATAGACTAAAACTAGTCCTTGGTAAGACTACTTGTAGAAGACCAGAACAAAGAACATCTATCAGGCCCTAGGCAATGTAACTGTGGGTACATGTAAGAGTGATGTGCAGGTACTCTGCAGGGGAATGAGGAGATTCTTCCTCTATTACACATTCTTCATGTACAATCTGAACCAGGTTTATGGGTGATAGACACTGTAATCAAGAGACAGATTCGGGCACCATCCGTCATTCAGCTCATTCAGCCCATGGGTGGAACGCAGCGTGACCAAGCGTCCTGGTGGACGCGAAACGGCCGTCGCCGCCCCTTCTACAACCCAAAGCACCCACCTCCATCTTACCCCGCACGGTTTCGCCATGAGGATCAGGTGATATTCATTCTGACTCTTTGTATTGCACAAACTGTCCACAAATAAATGAGCTGAATGACGGATGGTGCCCGAATCTGTCTCTTGATTACAGTGAGTACATATATTGCTTCCTTCCTACCATTATCTACGAGGCACACGTCAGTGGCTGTATGTGTTTGAAAGTGCAAGTGACCTACTGTGCGGGTTTTTTTTGACCCAATGCAACTCGACCCACGGAATCCTCCTGGTTGTAAGGAGTGCCACACCCACTTTTCTTGAACTCAAGTTTATGGGTGATAGACAACACCTCTGTGTTCAATGTGCACAACATTATCAGTGGATTCCCTGCAGCTTTGTGGGGAGTGCATATGTAGAGTACTACTGTGTAACAAAGTAAACCTGAGACAGATAAAATTAAACTTTTAGGCCTCTTTCACACCAAGACGTTGCGGTTTAGGGGTGGTGTTGAAGTTGGACTTCAGATTGAGCCACGTTATGCAGCTCTTGGTGCACTGTTTTTGTTCTATCTATACTGATAGAACAGCCACTCCAGGATAATGATGGGAAGTCCGGATCTTTTCAAGGATTCGTATTATTCGAATCGGATCATTGAAAAGATCCGGATCTTTGAACCAAATCATTTGAATCATTTTACTAGGGAAGCAGACTGGGGGTGAAATGACTAGCAGGACGACTTTCCCTGCACTGTACATTCTGTATGTACTTGTTTCTTGCAGACAGACATCAACTGTGAACCGAATCATTCATTGTGATGATCCGGATGATTTGACTCACAAAAAAGATCCGGATCAAATGCACGATTCATTCATGATCCTGAAAACACTACAGTTCCACCAGGAGTCACCACAGTGCAGTGAATATTAAGTAGCCATGTGGCTAGTCACTGAGCATGTGCAAGCAGTCTAACGCAGCTAAAGCCCAGTATAAACGCACAGCATGCTGCACTTTCATTCAACGTGTAGCGTTACACTGTAACGCAACGTGGGTACTCTGAACAGCACATTGATTTTTCATTACTGTGCGGTGGGGGTGCGTTACTGGCTGCTGTAACGTGGGACTTTAACGTCCCACTGTGAAAGCAGCCTTATACATACATACATGGGGCTTCCTCCAGCCCCCTTCAGGCTAATCAGACCCTCGCTGTCGTCCTCCACCACCTGGATCTCCCGTTATGGGTCCAGGTACTTGAGCCAGTCTGGCGTAGTGTGCATGCACACACTCCGCCGCTGGGAGCGTACTACACTTGCACAGCACTATTGCACAGTTGCAGAATGTTCCTGGTTGTGGGAGAGGTACGCGGCCGGACTGCGCTGACTGGCTGAATTACCAGGACTCATAGCAGAAGATCCGGGTGGCGGAGGAGGACAGCGACTGGATTAGCCTGAAGGGGGCTGAAGGAAGCCCCAGGTATGCATAAAACTTTTCATCTGTCTCGGGTACCCTTTAATTCGTACTCAGCAAACCAAATTTTAACAACATATCAAATTATTTGATTTCATCAGCAAAGGGAGTGCATACATTTGCATAAATCAGCATCAGTGCAGAATTATTTCCATCTCTATTAGTGACACAGCTACACATCAGGCTTTATACTTACAGCATAGATATGATTTAGTATATACAGTGGGATGCGAAATTTTGGGCAACATTGTTAATCGTCATGATTTTCCTGTATAAATCATTGGTTGTTACAATAAAAAAATGTCAGTTAAATATGTCATATAGGAGACACACAGTGATATTTGAAAAGTGAAATGAAGTTTATTGCATTTACAGAAAGTGTGCAATAATTGTTTAAATAAAATTAGGCAGGTGCATACATTTGGACACTCGACATTTTATTGATTCCAAAACCTTTAGAACTAATTATTGGAACTCAAATTGGCTTGGTAAGCTCAGCGGCCCCTGAACTACATATGTAATTGAATCCAATTGTAAAAAAAAAAGTAATTAAGGGGGTCAATTGTAAGTTTCCCTCCTCTTTTACATTTCTCTGAAGAGTAGAAACATGGGGGTCTCAAAACAACTCTCAAATGACCTGAAGACAAAGATTGTTCACCATCATGGTTTAGGGGAAGGATACACAAAGCTGTCTCAGAGATTTCAGCTGTCTGTTTCCACAGTTAGGAACATTATTGGAGGAAATGGAAGACCACAGGCTCAGTTCAAGTTATGGCTTGAAGTGGCAGACCAAGAAAAATCTCAGTTAAACAGAAGCGACAAATGGTAAGAACAGTCAGAGTCAACCCACAGACCAGCACCAAAGAACTACAACATCATTTTGCAGCAGATGGAATCACTGTGCATCGTTCAACCATTCAGCACACTTTACACAAGGAGATGTTGTATGCAGAGGAAGCCTTTTCTCCTCTCACAGCACAAACTGAGCCGCTTGAGGTATGCTAAAGCACATTTGGACAAGCCAGCGCAATTTTGGAATAAGGTTCTGTGGACTGCTGAAACTAAAATTGAGTTATTTGGGCATAACAAGGGGGTTATGCATGTAGGAAAAACAACAACACAGCATTTCAAGAAAAACACCTGCTACCTACAGTAAAATATGGTGGCGGTTCCATCATGCTGTGGGGCTGTGTGGCAAGTACAGGGACTGGTAATCTTGTCAAAGTTGTGGGACGCATGGATTCCACTTCATATCAGCAGATTCTGGAGACCAATGTCCAGGAATCAGTGACAAAGCGGAAGCTGCGCCAGGGCTGGATCTTTCAACAAGACAACAACCCTAAACACTGCTCAGAATCCACTAAGGCATTCATGCAGAGGAACAAGGACAACATTCTGGAATGGCCATCTCAGTCCCCAGACCTGAATAGAATTAAAAATCTGTGGTGTGAGTTAAAGAGAGCTGTCCATGCTCGGAAGCCATCAAACCTAAATGACCAGAGATGTTTTGTAAAGAGGAATGGCCCAAAATACCTTCAACCAGAATCCAGACTCTCATTGGAACCTTCAGGAAGCATTTAGAGGCTGTCATTTCTGCAAAAGGAGGATCTACTAAATATTGATTTCATTTATTTTTTGTGCTGCCCAAATTTATGCACCTGCCTAATTTTGTTTAAACAATTATTGCACACTTTCTGTAAATCCAATAAACTTCATTTCACTTCTCAAATATCACTGTGTGTGTCTCCTATATGATATATTTAACTGACATTTTTTATCGTAACAACCAACGATTTATACTGCAAAATCATGACGATTAATAAGGTTGCCCAAACTTTCGCATCCCACTGTATATAATAAATAAATAAAAAATAAAAAAATAAAAATACATGAGCAGACAGCTGTGGGCTACTGAGAACTTATGGAATGGTGCAACAGGGAATTTATTTTTTCTTTTTGCAAAAGCATATTTTGAAAAAAACTTTTTCTTTTCTTGAGCCATTTCGGAGAAACTGTGCGGAAGGCTGTGAGAAATCCAACATGCACTCTTTTCCAGCGCACAATTCAACCTCTCCCATTGCATGGAACACAAACTACTGTAAGTGAAAGCACCATTTGATTACACCCCCCCCAACTCTTGACCTCTTACAACCTTATCTTGGTGGAATACAATAGTTCAGCGGACTGAGAATGTGATCAGCATGACTGCTCCCCCCCTTCTCAAGAGAGGTCAGAACAGGTGGTCACACACGAGGCCTATTTGCAGTAAATTCGCCCAGGTGACCTTCAACTGTGAGACATTCCTTCACATCACCCCTTCCCAGCCTCTGCTTTGCAAAAAACTACAGCAGTGAGTTGTTTGATTCGAGGAAATTTGGGATTCATCTTATCGCTGGTCATAAGCATAGCGCCGCCCCCTGCTCAGTGACATACTCCCTGCTGGGCAGGAATTACATCACTGGGATACCCATCGGTTTCGGTCCGCAGCACTCAGTCGTTTACACTACATGCATCACCCATAGACTTCCATTACTCTAAGCACCGTGGGTTAAAGGGAACCTAAACCCTAAAACAAAAAAAAAAAAAAAAAAAAAGAAGAAATAAAATAGAATGAGTTTCACTTACCTGGGGCTTCTACCAGCCCCCTGCAGCCATCTTGTCCCTCGACGTCCCTCCCGGATCCTCTGGTCCCCCGCCACCAGCTAGTTTCTCCTCTCACTTGTATGAACAAAGAAGAGGAAATGATTGGCACTGCAATAGCGTTTAATCTTCAACAGTGAGGCACAGGCCAAATGCAGTGAATATATGACATTCGTGCAGCATAATAAATGAACATACCGGTGCTCAGAGGTGTGATAGTGGCGGTGGGTGCTGGGCACTAACCGCCTGACTGTCATTTCTCGCTGTATCGCGCTTCTACGGAGGCTCCGTAGAAGCATGATATATCGTGAAACGGACGGCACCCACCGCCACTATCACACCTCTGAGAACCCGTATGTTCATTTATGCTGCACGAATGTCATGTATTCACTGCATTTGGACTGTGTCTCACTGTTAAAGATGAAACGCTATTGCAGTGCCAATCATTTCCTCTTTGTGCGTACAAATACTTGTTGACACCCGCTGACTATTGTATACTGGTTTAAAGTGATGTGAGAGTTTACTGTATTTACCTGGCTTATCAGATGTATTCTGCAATATAACATGGTTTATAAGTTGCCTAACCTAATGTAATTACTTAAAGGAATACTATTGAACTTTAACACATTTCTGTCAGTAGCATACATCAAAATTGCATTAACAGCTAGTGCAAACACAGCATATCTTTTTGCTGTGCAATGTTTCTTTTTCTTTTAATTTGCCTTTTAAACGGACCCCCTGACAAGCTGACGGCGTCGGCTAATGGGGCAGCTCATTATGACAGAGGGGATTCCTTTTTACAGTGCGGTAGTGTATTATACTATTGTCACGTTTCCCCATGCTATTTATTACTATTACTATGTTTCCCCGACACTATTTAGCATGCCAGGCATCTGTCATGTAGCCTGCTATGAGGAGCGAGAGACAAACGCTCTCGCTCCTATTCTGCCCAGCCAATCCCCGCAGAAGGAGACTTCCGTGTGTCGGGCTCGGGCTGCCGCCGCATTAGTTGTTTTGTCATCGCTACGCAACGGCAACCATATGAGCTGGAGGAGGGCGCATCATTGCTCCTTCCCTTCGGCTCCTGCTTCCGATGCGCAGCGATGACAAAACAACTAATGCGGCGGCAGCCCGAGCCCGACACACGGAAGTCTCCTTCTGCGGGGATTGGCTGGGCAGAATAGGAGCGAGAGCGTTTGTCTCTCGCTCCTCATAGCAGGCTACATGACAGATGCCTGGCATGCTAAATAGTGTCGGGGAAACATAGTAATAGTAATAAATAGCATGGGGAAACGTGACAATAGTATAATACACTACTGCACTGTAAAAAGGAATCCCCTCTGTCATAATGAGCTGCCCCATTAGCTGACGCCGTCAGCTTGTCAGGGGGTCCGTTTAAGAGGCAAATTAAAAGAAAAAGAAACATTGCACAGCAAAAAGATATGCTGTGTTTGCACTAGCTGTTAATGCAATTTTGATGTATGCTACTGACAGAAATGTGTTAAAGTTCGATTGTATTCCTTTAAGTCTGTTAATTGTGGAATTGCTGGATGATGTTGCCTACTTTGTTGAAAAATAAAGATTCTAAAAAAAGAAAAATAGGTCAATGCAATGCAGGAATTACCTGCAAGTGTAAAAGGACCCTGAAGGTGGGGAGGACTGAAGGAGGTGAATTCACTGCCTGTCAGCTGCTCCCGGTGCTTGCTAGCACGCTGGCCTTGTTGCATTTTTCAGTGATGCGTATGCTCACCGCCCCATTCGGGAAGACATCCGAAAGTTCCAAGTGTGTGCAGACCATAAGGTTTTGCCTATTGCGGGTGCTCAGACAAGTCCTTGGTATACAACACTACCAGGATTTCATCCAGAATAGTTCAAACACACAATATTCACACAAAAAGGGCTGGTGCACACCAAGAGCGCTTTTAAAGCGCTTGGCTAATATATTTGTATGGGGTGGATCACACCAGAGTGATGTGATTTTTTTTTTCCCTAAAGCAGGTCCTGCAGCATTTTGGAGGCGATTGAGCCTCAATGCCAAGTATAGGAAAAGTGGAGATTCGCGCGACAAAAACGCTAAAACAGTGATTTTCCAAGCGTTTGAAAAAAAGCAAAAAAAAAAGCTGTTCACTTCCAGTTCAAACTGTAAAAAAAAAAAATTGCTACACCAAAAAAATCGCTAGGCATACCTAGAAAATCTCACTAGGCACATGCCTGAAATCACTCCGTAAAATCATTTAAAAAAAAAAAAAACGCAAAAAAAAACAAACAAAAAAAAAACAACAAAAAGCAACACATACTCTAGAATCCAGATAAACAAAAGGAGTCAGGCCTCTTTCACATGACATAACGTGTGCAGCCACACATGCGTTACGGCCGGAGGCGTGACTTCGGGAAGCTGCGGTGCGACGCTGATAAGCAGCGGTAGTTCTAATTCACCCAACGGGAAACCGCCGCGGTTGGACGATTAAAATCTCCCAGATGCATTATAAACGTACCGCTCTGGAACGCTTTGTCTAATGTAAAAGTTTAACATGAAAGTCAAATAGGCTTTTACATTACCTTTCTAAACACATCCTAGGAGCGATCCATCAAAAACGCACGGATCAGCTCCTAGTGTGAAAGCGCCTTTAGTACTGAAACAAAAAATAAAGAAATAAAAACATAATATTCAGGAGAATTCTCACAAAGTATAGCCAGTGGCGTAACTACAGTTCATGGGGTCCTGCAGTGAAACTTTGATGGGGCTCCCCCAAATGTTCCCACCCCTTCTACCTCCCTTTACAGTCTGGGGGCCGATCTCACAAGGGTCAGAAAACAAGTGTGGCAATCAGGATCTTCACACCCATGGCAGTTTCCAGGCTAAATTTCACCCAGGGCGAGGGTGTAAAAATCGCCGCCCCCCCCCCCCCCCCCATGGAGCCAGGTATAGCTGCCCGCAGTATAGGTTAGCTACGTAGGTAGGTTCCTCCAGTATGGGTTAGATAGGTAGGTGCCCGCAGTTTAGCTCAGTTAGGTAGGTGCCCGCAGTTTAGCTCAGTTAGGTAGGTGCCCGCAGTTTAGCTCAGTTAGGTAGGTCCCCGCAGTTGTGTGGCAGGCTGGGGGAGCGGACATAATAGTTACAACTCACCTTCCGCTGAACCCGCGCTGCTTCAATGTCCTTCCTTTCCCGGCATCTGTCTCAGTAACAGCGCTCCCTGTGATGACACGCAAGACGTCATCACAGGGGGCGCTGTTACCAGGCGACGGCCGCCGTGAGAGGAAAGACATTGAAGCTGCGGTGGAACGGCTGGAGAAGGTGAGTTGTAACTATTATGTCTGTTCCCCCGAACCCGGCGCCCCCCTCCTGCCGCAAAATAAAGCGATGACACGTGTCACACGCCCATAGAAACGGGACTGTTCACACCCATAACAAGTTTAGCCACAAAAACACTTGATCTGCAGTATAGTCTCCTGTATTGGAGGAAGGGAAGGTTAGTAGTTGGGGGGCCCCCCACAGCTCCCCAACATGCAATATATTAAGCAATAAAAATTAATCAAACGATGATGTAAAATGAACTCAACATAAGAGTGCTTCAATGAAGCACATTTTGACTGAGTTGGGTACAGTACAGAATGTACGCTGAGTTTGAAAAAAATAAAAAGATTCACTGCAGATTTGATCACAGTGATCAAATTTGCAGGGAATCGACTGGAACAATAATTGTGTATGGCCTGCGTAACACCTTCATCTTAGGACATATGTATGCACAGGATTCCGCTTATAGTCCTACAGTATGTATATACATTGTATAGACTGCAATCTAAAGGTGCCCACTAATGATACAATCTTGATTATTCAATCTAATTTCCAAATGATTTTGAATAGAAGTGATCGGAAAATCGATCCGAAAAACGATTGGACATTAGATCGGACCTGTCAGAAATGATCTATTCAACCAGTCTGTCTGATGGGAAATTGCATGGTGTGTACCAGGCTTTACCAAATGCATGTAGTAGCTGGGTGAACTGAGCAAAATATACTTTGAATGGGTACATTAGTGTCTCATATTATATAAAAGTGGTAAGTTTGTACAATCCAGATTGTGTCCTGAGTGGGCACATTAACAATTGACAAAAGTTCATCAATATTTTTATTTAAACAGTAAAAAAAAAAATTCATGCTACATTTGTACATTGTATACACTGAATGGTGTGCTTTTATGTACAACATACACAGTTCTGTATACATACTATACACCCTCTTGAATAGGACTATATTTAGACACTCTCACCACAGGATCTTGTGCGCTCGCGTGTGACTGTGTGCACTAATATAGATTAGAGAGTAACCAAGCAGCTCAGGGTGACCCAAACTACTAGGAATGTATAGGGGGATAAAAGGGACCAAAAAGCCCTCCTACTATAAACAAGCAAAGCTTGGTGTATTTGCCTTCTTAAAACAGAAGGAAATCTGCAATGATTCAGCTATAAGTGAACATTTGTGGTTGCCCACAATGCACTACTAAATATGCAAAGAAAAACAAAAGTTTGCTTTCCTAAAACAGAAAGAATTTGTGATAATTCAGGTTGGAGTGAGCTTGAGATGTCTCCCAGAGCAACACTGCTGAATATATGCAAATTAACCATTGTACCCTTAGAAGCTAAACACACCTCCAGAACCGCTGGAATGCAATGATGTGTCAGCTTGTTAATTTGTACAGAGCCATAATAATCCAACATGCATACAGACTGTTTCGGATTGTTTGATCCTCATCAATGCATGTCATGGATTAATTTGGCTCTATGGAGTAGGGCTTGTAAATCCGAGAGGCACAGACTAACCAGCAAGCTCATGGTGACCCAGAACTCATTGGAGTGTGTAAGCCAGGAAAGCATCCAGAGCCGCTGGTGTATAGCAAACCTATAGCTTTAAATTTTACACAGCCATATCAAACCCACATGTAGACAGCCTGTTTCGGACTTTTGGTCCTCATCAGTACATGGCAGGGATTGATAAGGCTGTATGACATAGGGCTTGGACCAGTACAACAGAGTAACCAAGCAGCTCAGGGTGAGTCTCTAAAACCTTTACTTGTAACATTTCCCTTGTATACACTACAGAGAAATAGCCCAATAGACTGTGAGTACTGAAAGGGTAATGACCACCATATACACAGGAGATAAACCTTCCCCTTATATACAGTAAGGGGGCTTTTAGGACCATTGTAGTCCCTTACACACTCCAATGAGTTCTGGGTCACCATGAGCTTGCTGGTTAGTCTGTACCTCTCGGTTTACAAGCCCTACTCCATAGAGCCAAATTAATCCATGCCATGCACTGATGAGGATCAAACAATCCGAAACAGTCTGTATGCATGTTGGATTATTATGGCTCTGTACAATTTAACAAGCTGACACATCATTGCAATCCAGCGGTTCTGGAGGTGTGTTTAGCTTCTAAGGGTACAATGGTTAATTTGCATATATTCAGCAGTGGTGCTCTGGGAGACATCTAGAGCTCACTCCAACCTGAATTATCGCAAATGCTTTCTGTTTTAGGAAAGCAAATTTTTGTTTTTCTTAACATCTTAGTAAGGGGGCTTTTAGGACCATTGTAGTCCCTTACACACTCCAATGAGTTCTGGGTCACCATGAGCTTGCTGGTTAGTCTGTACCTCTCGGTTTACAAGCCCTACTCCATAGAGCCAAATTAATCCATGCCATGCACTGATGAGGATCAAACAATCCGAAACAGTCTGTATGCATGTTGGATTATTATGGCTCTGTACAATTTAACAAGCTGACACATCATTGCAATCCAGCGGTTCTGGAGGTGTGTTTAGCTTCTAAGGGTACAATGGTTAATTTGCATATATTCAGCAGTGGTGCTCTGGGAGACATCTCGAGCTCACTCCAACCTGAATTATCGCAAATTCTTTCTGTTTTAGGAAAGCAAATTTTTGTTTTTATATACAGTATGTTTGCACTGAATGTATATACTGGGGGGTGGTCCCAGTGTACTCTAAAACCATGTACCCATGGCCAGATCGGGGGATCTCCACTGCCGAACCATGATTCACCGATCCATCTGGCCAAATCTGCAAGAGAGTCGATTGGCAACTGTGAAAACAAACGATTGTGTGTAGACAATCATTTACATGAGTTCGGAAAATTACAGCGAAAGTTAATGGAGATCTAAACGCCCCTCTGCGATATAATCCAACATGGCAGTCATTTAAAGTGAACCAGAGACGAAGCACCCTTGTGTATTTTACCATAGAAATCAGTGGGAACATTAGAGAAAACATTTACCATGCTCTCTGTTCCATCCTCACTGCTAAAAGTGTCTGTTATCTAGCTGAGATAAGAATCCCGGACTGAGCATTGATTCTGGCTTTGCTATAATGACTCAGCTATAATGATTCCTGAGCAAAGCCAGCAGGGGGCAGGCTTGGACTTGAAGACAGCAAAGAACACAGTCTCAGCTATAATTATTCTGTAGCAAAGCCAGACCGACTGCTTAGTCGGGATTCTTATCTTAGAGGTGATAACAGGCAAATTAAACAGAGAACAATGTAACAAAGAGCAGATTAGGTGTTTACTGTCATGTTCCCACTGATTTATAAGGTAAAATACATGAGGTTGCTTCATCTCTGGTTCTCTTTAAAAATGGGCCATACACCAGGCAGATCACAGTGGAATCTTAGTAGCGGAGAAGTGAAGAACAGGTTTCCTAATTGGAAAGCAGCCCTTCCTCTTATATTAAAGGAAATATCAGGCAATATAGAGAAAATTAGATCTACTTACCCGGGGCTTCCTCCAGCCCCTGGTAGCCGATATGTCCCTTGCCACAGCTCTGGTGTCCCCTTCGTTGGACCTCGCCAGGTCGACATCTTCTGCGCCTATGCGGTCTGGAGTGTTCTGCCCAGGCACAGAACTACTGCGCCTGCACAGTACACTCTGAGCCACGTCAGTGCGACCTGGCGAGGTCGGCATCTCCAGCGGAGGGGATGCCGGGACACCGGAGCTGCGGCGAGGGACATATCGGCTACCAGGGGCTGGAGGAAGCCCGGGTAAGTACATCTCTATATTGCTTGATATTTCCTTTAAGTAAGGTGAATTCCGCTCCACATCTGCTGCTTTGCTAGCTGCATGTGCACACCGATCGCCGCCGCTCCCCGCCGATTCGCCGCGCCGCCCTCCCCCCCCAGACCCCATGCGCTGCCTGGCCAATCAGTGCCAGGCAGCGCTGAGGGGTGGATCGAGACTCCCTTTGACGTCATGATGTCATCCCGCCCGTCGCCATGGCGACGGGGGAAGTCCTAATGGAAATCCTGTTCAGAACGGGATTTCCAGACGGGCTTGATCGCCGGAGACGATCGAAGAGGGTGGGGGGATGCCGCTGCACAGCGGCTATCATGTAGCGAGCCCTAGGCTCGCTACATGATTTTAAAAAAAGAAAAGAAAGGAAAAACTGCTGCGCTGCCCCCTGGCGGTTTTTAATAGACCGCTAGGAGGGTTAATCATAGCACACAAGGTTTTTGGACCAGTAGGTCCGAAATATGTCAGTTACCTGGCTGAATGGATTTTAACCTAATCAAATAAAGTTGGACTACATTTTGCTACAGACATCTGTGGAACTCCTTCCTTTTCTATTCCTATTATATTAGCTGTATATGAGCCTTGTTTGCACATGAGACTGCAGTGAGTATAGGAGTGACAGGTGGGGCGACACCTCCCACTATAATAAGCACCTTTGATTCGCCACACATTTGTCTGATTAGCTTCAGCTGTCAGCCTATAGGCAGAACCGTGCCTTATAAGAGGTCAGTAGACTGGGGCCCTGCAGCTCTGAGATTTCTACCCACCAGGGACATTACCTGCATAGAGTTTGCATGTTATCCTCATTCATTTAAGCCACGTTCACATTCACGATAGTTCTCGGCTGAAACGGTTGGTTGGGGCCATCACTGCAAAGAATCGAGCACATGTACAGCGGTACTGGTCCATCGCAGAGAGATCCGGAGTGGAAGATCAGCTCAGACGACCCAATTGTCGTCCCCCCCCATAGCGGCATTACGGTCTTGTGACTTCTGTACAGCATTCACCCCCAAATTCCTGTGGTCGCCAATTTTTTGCAATTCTTATACGCTTCTTTACTCCACGTGTTTTAATCCGCCCTGAAACTCATCCCCCCCTCGCACGACCACTACACATACCAAAAATAAAATACACATACACACAAACTGTAGACAGTGAGCTTATTTAGGGGACAGCATGTGACCTACAACCTCTTAATCAGTCATAAAAAACTTCTCACAAATTTTCTGATACCAAACACAGCCTCCTCCTGTCCTTCACATCTCCATATACAGGGATTCTCAAGGGCTTTCTCACACCTAGGGCGTTTTCGCCTTTAAGCACCGGCGATTTTCGCCCTAAAAGCGCTTGTGCAATGATTCCTTATGGGAGTGTTCACATCTGAGCGGTTCGATTCCAATCCGCTCAGCAAAGTGCTACCTGTACGATTTTTGGGGCGATTTGCCTCAATGGAAGGTATAGGGAAATTGCAAAGTGCTTGAAAAAAAACAAAACGCTTTGCATAGCGATTTCCCCAGCATTTTTATGAATAAATACAACGTATTTATTAATTTCCGGCTGAGAGACTTCACTTCCTGGCTGACATCAGGAAGTGAAAGAAAAAAACAGAATCACTCTGCAAAAGTGCTTAGAAAAGCACTTTATAAAAAAAAAAAAACCCCAGTGCACATTGTGATTCAATAGAAAGTATAGGGGAAATCGCAAGGCTCTTGATAAAGGGCTTTGAAAAGCAATTTACCAGGCGATTTTAAGAATACATGCAATGTATTTATTAATTTCAGGGTAAAAAAGTTCACTTCCTAACTGACGACGGGAAGTGTAATAAGTCATAACTCCACGAAAAGCGTTCACCAAGTCGCCAGCGCTACGATAGCGCTGGCGATTTGTAATGTGAACAAAGCCTTAAAGTCCTAGTTCGCACTTTTAGGCGCAGCGTGGTCTTGGGCGGAGCCAAATTTACATAACCTGCGCAATGGTGGGACATTAGACTAGAACTGTGGTAGGTATTAGATTGCGAGTGTCTCCGACACGTGACCCCCAGTTTAGGTAGTGACAGGGACTCCCCATGTTTAGTAGCAGGTGCCCCCCAGTTTTAGGTGGCGACAGGGACCCAGCATTTTTAATGACAGGTGCCCCGTCCGTCCGTCCCTGCAGCCCATCATGCAATAGGCAGCGTGCCAGCAGCCAGCGTCAGACCTCCGATCAGCAAGAAACGGGTGCACGATACTCCCGTAGACACTGCGCTGCATATGCAGAAGTAATGTCACTGTCGCATATCAGTGCGGTGTCTGCGAGGTCCTAGCGCCCGCTTCTCACTGGTCGCCGGCTGATCGGAGGTCTGAAGCTGGCTGCTGGCACGCTGCCTATTACATGATAAGCATCAGGGACCACCGGAGGCTGGTGGCTGCTTCATTTTGCCCCAATGTACGGACGCATGCGCGGGGTAAATCTGCATAATCCTGCATCAACTTGAATTATTTACACCTCATTGACCCTCCCTATTAAGCAGGCAGAGTCAGCTCTGCGTTCACAGGAAATGACTAACTGGTTTGCCCCTCCCAGTCTCTCCCTAATGACAGAATAGGGTGAGAAATTTGTATGACTCACTTTTTTTTTTTTTTTTTTTTTTTTTTTTTTAAAGCATACCTGCAAGTTCTCTCAGAAGTGGGAAGCCTCTGGATCATCCAAAAGCACCCCCCCCCCCACTGATGCAAGTATATAATAGGTTCCTTTAAGGTACCCATACACTCATCAATTACTGCCATCGATATGTGGCCGATTCAACCATTCTGATCAGAAATTGATGCAGCAGGCTAGATTGATTTCTTGGCGAATTCGATTGATTTACTCGATCGGTCCGTATGGAAAATCTATGTCGATTGAATGCTTGCGGCAGATCAATGGCCCATAGCATTGCATTGGATTGAAAGGTGCAAAGCTGCATTTCGATGGATTTTCAATAGCTGTCATGCTGAAATCTATTCCTAGTGTGTAGCACACAACAGATAGATTCCTGTCAGTTTCAACCTGACAGGCATCTGACAGGAATCTGATGGTCGAATCTGCTGGAAATCTATAAGTCTATGGGTTCCTTTAAGGTGCCCATACACTGAGCCAATTATCGACCGATCGAAATTGATTGACCGATCGATTTGTGGCCGATTTCAATCGATCTGACATGCTGGAAAATCTAGGTCGATCTGTAGAGATGGCTTATCATTTTGCATTGGACCTAATGGAAATCTGATGGCAAAAAAAAAAAAAAAAAAATCAGATCGATTTTCAATTTAAATCTGTTCCTATTTAAAAAAAAATGTTCCTAAACACATCAGATAGATCAGAGATCTATCTGATGGTAAACTAACAAGTGTATGGCCTGCTTTAGAAACTCAGCCAGCCAATCAAAAATTAAGGAAAAAAAGGTTTGTGTATAAAGCACAAAACTGTGGCCAATCAAAATTGGATTTGTGTGCTCACCCTCAGTGAGGGGTCAGAAATGTTGTGTGCCACCCCTCAAATACTAGTACGATTGAGGCCTACATGTAACAGTAAAAGGCAGACTCGCCCTTGTTGATTTCTACAGATTCACAACAGTCTGTCCCCCTGCCTCCAATAGTGTCTGCAATTACACAATGTATGCCTATTTCAGAGCTTAGGCTAGGGCCACACTAGCTCCGGGTGCGGGACGCATCCGCGGTCCGGGCTCCGATTTTAAAAAACCGGAACGCAAACGGATCCGTGCTGCCTTTTTTGCAGCACACGTTCTGGATCCGTTTGCGTGTTTTTTGTTTTTTTTGCTAGAGGGGGTAGCAGCCAGGACGGGGGGCTGCGGGGAAAGCGGCGGCCAGGGGGGTCACACCGCCCCCCCCCCTTGCTCACCTGGGTGCCCCCCGTCCCCGCTCCCCCTCCAGCTCGCACATAATGTAATAAATTATACCTGAAGTTCGGCGAGCCGGGCACTTCCGCCCACACCGCTCGAGTCACTTCCTGCGATGCCGCCCACTGAAATACAGAGGGCGGCATTGCAGGAAGTGACTCGAGTGTTGTGGGCGGAAGTGCCCGGCTCGCCGAACTTCAGGTATAATTTATTACATTATGTGCGAGCTGGAGGGGGAGCGGGGACGGGGGGCACCCAGGTGAGCAAGGGGGGGGCGGTGTGACCCCCCTGGCCGCCGCTTTCCCCGCAGCCCCCCGTCCTGGCTGCTACCCCCTCCAGCATGGCGGCCCCCATCCTTCACCAAGGGACACTGGAAACTGATCCGTTTCCAGTGTCCCAAAATGTCAGTGAAGAGGGAGGCCCGTTTCTCCATTGATTTTCACTACCCGTACGTGTATACGGGTCCATGAAAAATGCTGTAAGTCCGGACTCTGCGTTCCGGGTTTAAAAACGTATTCCGCGGATCGCACGCGGATACGTTTTTTAACTTGAGTGTGTACTGTTCCTATTTTTAACATTGGTATCCGTGGCTCAGTTTTTTGTCCGGGACAAAAAACGTAGCTACGGATACGTTTTTAAAGCAAGTGTGAACTAGCCCTTACTCAAAGCATGGAACTAACTCTTCATATAGCCACCTAACCACATTACAGCTTACCGGTAACACAGTGAAGAATTAGTGAGGAAGTTTATACAAAGTATTCATGTACCTTTCATACAATACTTTAGCATATTAATACACCAAATGTTATACTGTACAATATTTCAGAAGCATGTGTGTACTTATCCTCTTTCATAAAATCACTTGGGAGCAGTTCCTATAATCTCCCTCCAGTATTTGCATTTATCAGCGGGCCTAAAGGTGACCATACATGCGTATGCCTAGTACGCACAATGCAATTTTACATCAGATTGTTGGTTGAATCGATTATTTCTGACAGATCTGATCTTTGATCGTTTTTTGATTTATTTTCTGATCACTTCTATACAAAATCGATCAGAAACCAGATCGGACCGGTCAGAAATAATAATCTAGCCAATTCAAAAACACTCATGGTATCTGCCAATCATCTGTTGCCTGAACATATCCAATCGATTCCCTCTCAAACAATTTTGAGCAGATTTTTGAAAATATGATTTGGACAAGTTGGAAAGTCTCTGTACTGAGAAGCAGGCAATTGATGGTTGCATAGGGTTGCACTGGATCAAACAATAAAACACCTGTGGCTTATTCAATGCTTAATCTATTTCTTCTGAGATCTGTCCAATCTAAAGGTGGGAATACACGGGACGATCCATCGGCCGATTAGCCACCGGATCGACTCCCGCCACGTCCCCGCTCGTCCACGGATCGATTAACGATTGTCCCTGCCGGCGCTCCTTATCAGCTGCTCGATTCCCCGCCATTGTCCGCCGTCAGGGATCGGGCAGGGGTCGAGCAGCGTGATCGGACCAGCCGAATATTATCAGCTGGTCGATACACGGTACAGAATTGTACCGTGTATCCCCAGCATAAGGTTGCTGTGTGTTGTAGGAATCAATCACTGCCCAACAGAGATCCAGCTGGAGAGGGATCGATTGGTTTTGCATATTGCTCTATAATCGACCAGTGTTTGGCTAGCATAACCAATAAAGTACATATAAAAAGTGTCTATCAGTGATCCTGTGCCTCCAGTGTGTACAGGAGGGGCTGGGTGCCTGATGTGTCCCCATATATACAATGGGAACACTCTACCTCCAAGATATCCATTGATCAGGGGATCTAATAAACTATAAATAAACTATTAAAGTTTATACAAAGTGTATACAGTATCTCCTGGAGGGATGCCTGTGTATAAACAGATACATCCAATCAGATTATAATTATTATTAGACAATCAATGATTTCATGCTTACAGTGTCTATTGGGGGGAATCTGACCCTGGTTAAGTCCCTTGAAACATGAAAGAGCACAACCTCTCCACCAAAAAGTATAGATTTATTGGACTATGTAGGATTTTGTTTTATATTTTGTACAATACTGTAAGAATCAAGAGTTGACGTTTGTATATTGGGAGTGAGCTTTGTGTATTCCTACATAGAATGATTTCATTAGCCTCCCTCCTATAGGTGCATAGATCACTATCTGCCTATAGAACTCTATACAACCCAGTGTGTGCATAGATCAATATCTAGCCATGGATGGCTATACAATGTATCAGAATGCCTGTGATGAAGGGGATACGATGTAACAAGTGACATCTCCATATAGGTCTATGGCGAGCACTCACCTCCCTCCGGGTGGCTCAGGGATCAGTGGTGACCCGGAAAGGTTGTCAGGAGGCGGAGTGAGCAGGATCGGTGCAGCTGGGGATCCAGTGACAGTGAGTGGCCCGGATCGGGTCACAGTTGGGGATCCAGTCACAGTGAGTGGTGATCAGCGTGAGAGGTGACCCTGGAAGATGACAGAGAGATCGCGGTGACCCGGCTCGGGTGTCTCGGTCACCCGCTTGCAACACTCGGGCGCCAAACTGCAGAGACTTTTCCAATTTCCCACCTAAGTCAGAAAGTGGAGCGAACCAATCAGAGGAGGGCGGCTCATCCAAGCCGACCAATCAGCAGTAAAGATCATCCGGTGGGGCGGGACGCGGGAATGCAGGGACCTATCTACGTGTACTTTGCCCAGAGTAGTTGGAGCTGTGTGTATTTACACTGTTCACTAGTGCACTGCAATTCCCAGCATGACTTTTTGTCTGCTGACTAGTTGGCCAGCCTGCTCTGGGGACTACGAGGGAGAGGGAGACTGTGTGATCTGATCAACCTGAACTGGGGACTACAACTCCCAGCATTACCCCCTGAGAGCTGTGTGTGATCATCTGACCAACCTGTACTGGGGACTATCAGTCCCAGCATTACCTCCCAAGTGCTGTGTGATCTGACCAGCCTGTACTGGGGACTACAACTCCCACCATTAACTCATGAGCGCTGTGTTTGTGTGATCTGACCAGCCTGTACTGGTGACTACAACTCCCAGCATTACCTCTGTACAGTGAGTGTGACCTGACCCTACAGTGTACTGAAGGATACCACTCCCAGCATTTCCTCTGAGCTAGTGGCGTAGCTAAGGAGCTGTGGGCCCCGATGCAAGTTTTACATTGCGGCCCCCTAAGCACTCTATACATAACAATTGATACGGCGCACCAAAACCTGCCAATGGCAGCCACAGTGTCAGAGGTGCAAGAAGGGGATGGGGAACAGTTTGTTACTGATTACCACTATTCAAAGTATGTATAGAAGTGATTATTATGAGCACAGGACCAATAGAGAGCTTATACTGTAGTTGAGGGAGGGCCCTTCGGGGCCCAAGGGACCCGATGCAGTCGCTACCTCTGCACCCCATATTGCTACGCCCCTGCTCTGAGCACTGTCTGCTCTCTCCAGGCTTACTGTGTACTTGGGACTACAGCTCCCAACATTACCTCTTTTGTGTACTGGGTATGTATTCACCAGGTATATTGGGATAATACAACTCCCAACATTTCCTCCTCTGTGCACTAGAGGTGCCCATTAAGGATTGTACAATCTTACCACTTCTATGTAATATAAATTACTACCTAAAGTATCCATTCAAAGTAATTTCACTCAGTTTCCTCTTCTACTACACATATTCGGTAAGACTGTAAAGCGGAATATAACCCTGCATTTCAACTTTGCTCTAAAACATTATTTACAGCATATTATATGCAACCAGCATTTTTTTTTACTAGACCAGCATTGAAAGGGTTACAGACAGAGCTTTAAAGTTCCATGGAGAGAAATGCAGACGCATCCGAATTTTAGATAGATACAATTAAGTAAACACCATGTAACAAGTGTGGAATGTGACTCACTCTCTGACTGTGCAGGAGCTCCCGGGCACAGAGAGAGAGAGTGAGTCACATTCCACACTTGTTACATTGTGTTTACTTAAATGAAGATGAAATTCAATGTTGAAAAATGTAAAGTCATGCATTTTGGTCGTACCAATGGTCTAGCACTATACAAAATAAATGGGATACAGTTGGGGACATCAAACTTGGAAAAGGACTTAGGAGTACTCATCGACAACAAGTTAAATAATCGTACTCAATGCCAAGCCGCTGCAGCTAAAGCTAACAAAATTTTGGGATACATTAAAAGGGAAATAAAAACTCGAGATGCTAGCATAATATTGCCCCTGTTTAACTCTCTAGTAAGGCCACATCTGGAATATGGAATTCAGTTCTGAGCACCACATTACAAAAAAAGATATTGCAGTTTTAGAGCAGGTGCAGAGACGAGCAACAAAATTGATACGTGGGATAAAAGGTCTCACTTACCAAGAAAGGTTAGATAAACTGGGTTTATTTAGTCTAGAGAAAAGACGCCTTATGGCCCATACTCACGGGCTACAATTGTCGCCGCAACACGCGGCGCGCGCGTGTTGCGGCGACAGGTCGCCCGTGAGTATGGGCCGTTGAACGGGCGCGCACCCCGAACTGTCGCCCGTCGCTGATGTCGCCAGGCGATTGAAATGTTCAATCGCCTGGCGACAGTCGCTGCCGCAACTCCGCCGCAGCTGTCGCTAGTCCGCGTGAGTACGCGGACTAGCGACAGCAACCTCCATTGAGGTATGCAGAGCTTCCGGCGGGGGGAGGAGGAACGTCGGCGACAGCTTCCGTCGCGCCGCTGGTCCCTCTTCCGCGTGTGTAAGCGGAGGGACCTGGCGAGGAGCTGTCGCCGGCCTGTCGCCCACACGCTCACGTGTGCTGGCGACAGGCCACTTTTGCCGCCCGTGAGTATGGGCCATTAGAGGGGATCTAATTAACATGTATAAATACATCAGAGGGCAATATAATAGCTTGGCGGATGAGCTTTTTGTCCCTGGGCCTTCTCAGAGGACTAGAGAACATGATCTGTGCATGCAGGAAAACCGTTTTAGCCGTTTATTTAGGAAAAGGTTCTTGAGGGCTCGCTTCCACTATTGCAGTGCGGAATCGCCTGGATTCCACCACTGATGAAATCGCAAGCGGATGCGATTCCCCATGCGTTTTGTGCTGCGAATTCGCATAGGTGAGAGTATATGCGATTTTAACCATGTCACTACCTGTGTGAATTTACATTGGTACCTATGCAAATTCGCGGCAAAAATTGCATGGGGAAATTGCATGCGATTTCCCTATTAAATACATTGCATGCGATTCGCATGCATTCCACTCGCAGGCGAATTCTGTGGCTCTTTTGTGCGTTTTTTCACCGCTGAAAAAAACGCACCTCAACAACGCTACAATGGAAACAGGCCCATCCACTTGCATTACATGGGCGAATCCGCATGCGTTGGACGCATGCGGATTCGCAATAGTGGAAACAAACCCTGACAGTAAGAGTGATTAAGATGTGGAATGCATTGCCACAGGAAGTCGTTATGGCAAACTCTATACCTGCACTTAAAGGGGGCTTAGATGGTTTCCGTGCGTTGAAAGACATCCATGGCTACAATTACTAGGTAATGCCTAATGATGTTGATCCAGAGATTTTATCTGATTGCCATCTGGAGTCGGGAAGGATTTTTTCCCTTTTGGGGCTAATTGGACCATGCCTTGTAAGGGTTTTTTCGCCTTCCTCTGGATCAACAGGGATATACGAGGGAGCAGGCTTGTGTTGTACTTTATACTGGTTGAACTTGATGGATGGATGTCTTTTTTCAACCAAAAAAAAAAAAAAAAATACAAAATAACTATGTATCTATCTAAACTTCGGATGCGTCTGCATTTCTCTCCACGGAACTTTAAAGCTCTGTGTGTAACCCTTCCAATGCTTGTCTAGTAAAAAAAATGCTGGTTGCATATAATATGCTGTAAATAATGTTTTAGAACAAAGTTGAAATGCAGGGTTATATTCCGCTTTAATTGTATCATTAGTGGGCACCTTAATCTGCACTCACTAGGCATGATGTGTATTCCTTTTCGCAGGCTTTGTGGGGCTACAACTCTCAGCTTGGCTTGACTACAACTCCCAGCATGTCCTTTTGTGAACTCTATAAAGGAATACATCAGACAATGTGTGGACAGATCGACCAAGAGACAAATCTCTCTCTGATCGGAGAGAGATCTGTTGCCTCCCCATACACCGCAGGCCAATTCCTAATCGATTTCAGCATGAAATCTCTCGGGAATCGGCCTTGTGGTGTCGCCTTGCCGTCCCCATCTAATGTAAAGTGTACCCCCGCCTCCGTTACCCAGTGCAGTATACATTACCTGTCGGGTTCCGCCACTGGATTTCCGCTCTGTTCTCCGACCATACACGCGCCCCACGTGATGTGATGTCACACATGCGTCAACGATCTGATTATAATAATAGAATCGGATGGTTGATCGGTTGCCAAGTTTCTTGATATATGGTCACCTTCAAAGTGGCCATACATCTAGCGATTTGGTTGTACGATCAACCTCTCATTTCGATCATTTTAGAGAATCGAGTGTGTTCCAGTAAGCCCAATCGATGAAAAGTGGCTGGTATGTCAAATCGACTGGCTTACTCGATCACACAAGATGCAAGATACTGGTTTGATTTGATCGACTCTGAATCGATTTTTGTATTCAGAGCATGGAGACACAACACCGGTCAGATCAATTAGTGAAGGTGAATTGCATAGGATATCGCCTGTAGTGTGTGGGCTACTAGTTGGTCGACTTTTGATCAACCCTACTGAAGTCGATTCCTTAAGAAAGTCGATTGCTTTGTCGATTGAATCAGAATCGCTAGATATATGGCTACCTTAAGGCCCAGTTCACATTAGCGTTTTTTACCGGAAGGTATACTGTACAAATGGAACGGATGTGAAAGGATCCAATGTTAACCTATGGATCCATTCACATGCGTCCGTTGGTACGGATACGTTCCGTACGTTCCAGTCCCTGGACCGTTCCCTGGACCGCTCTGCGCTGGACGGGGGCATGGGCAGACGCGAATCTAGCGACGGGAGGGTGAGGGGAGGGTGCAGCAGCCGGGCGGGTGGGCTAAGGAGGGTTAATACATACCTAATCTTCCGTAGCAGCCGGCGATAGAGGCTTCCGTCTTCTTCCACGCCATGTGACTAGTAAGAAGAGGAACCCTCTACCGCCGGCTGCTGCAGAAGATTCTGATCATTGATCAGAGCCGTTTTCATATGTGAACTGAGCCACGGACTGAGCCATCCGGATACGGTGAAGCGGAGTCCGGATCCACTCACCAGATCCTTTTGGCTGTTTTTGCAGATGTGAACTGGGCCTTACTGTTTTGCACATTGGCTGGGAGAATAAGGGCTGGTTCACACGGACATCTGCCGAGGTTTCGCTTGGCGCCACATTCGAACACCAGCGTTTAACCGCTAGCTTTTGAAGGCTTTTGATAAGTGTTCAAGGCTAGCGGCTCACATCCCTACGCTGATTTCCCGCCGTTTACCGCCTCTGAAAGCTGCATGTTGCTTTCAATATGAGACGCGATGCCAGGATCAACCGCCAGGCTTTCATGAAAGCCTGCAAAAGCCAGCCCTAAACGCCTGAATGAGACCGCGTTAGATCCCAAAAAATGTTGTGTCAGAAACGAACGCCGCAGAAGCGTCCGGGTGAACCAGCCCTAATGCTGGGCATACACGGACAGTTTTTCCTTATCAATCGAGCCGCTGATGGCTCGATTGATAGTTTCCGACAGGTCCGATCACCGCGCGGATCGATTCGTCGCTCGATCCCCGCCAGCGGACAAAAAACAGAATCGAGCGGAAGATAAGGAAGCGCCCGCGGGGACGAGCGGGAATCGATCGGGCGCATGCAGGGACGCGCCGGCATCGAGCCAGCAGTACGATCCGGCGCGGAATTGCATCCGTGTATGCCCAGCATAATGCTAGAATTCTAGGAGATATCGTCTGGCATCTATTGTTGTTCCTTCTTTGTGTGCCATGTATAAAGCCCCCATGAAAGCCTGCCAGTCAGTCACATGGGGGCTCTATGTACACATCTGTGTTTACACTTCTAACATGGGCTGGCTCAGTATAGATGGGTGTGAAAGTGAAGCATTGTCCAGGCCAGGGCAAGCAGTCAGAAATAATTTAAGTGAATGGCAAAGCGCATCGGGCTGTACAACCCTATGAGAGGGGCTCCAGGAAGCTGATCACCAGCGATTGCGATATTTGACAGATATCAAAGCACTGACTCTGCGATTGGAGGAGAAAAGAAATAAGTAAAGGGCAGAAATGACATCAGGATTTAGCCTAAACTGTGGGCAAAAGACATGGCCCCCACCAGGAACAGAATTCTTTTCATTTACTATACAGGGGCAGTACAATACATGTGTTATGTAAGTAGATCAAGTATTTATCTACTTATATATGTGTTTTTTTTCCCCTGGCATAGTGTGGCTAATCCTACTGCTTTAGGCCTCTTGCACACTGCAAGCGATTCCGATTCAGATTCCGCTTTTTAATCGTTTTTTTACATCCAATTCCGATTCCGATTTGCAGTTTGCTCCCTGCACACTGCAAATCGGAATCTGAATCGGATGTAAAAACCGATTAAAAAGCAGAATCTGAATCGGAATCGCTTGCAGTGTGCAAGAGGCCTTAAGGAAATGCAAGCAAAATCACATCCAATCAAAAATGCACCAGAAAATGCTGACAAAATTGCTGTGTAAAATCAATTTGTAGTGGGCCCCAGACCTAAGGGAGAAGCCACACTTAAGTAAGCATAAAACGCTGACAAAGTGTTGCCCCAGCCTAAGTGCTGCGTAATATGTTGGCGCTTTATAAATCCAATAAAGAAATAATAAATAAATAAGTGTACCAGAGATGGTTGATACTTACCGTTTTATACACCCCTGGGGCTTCCTCCAGCCCCATGCGCACAGATCGCTCCCATGCCACTGTACTCCGCTGCCTGCAGCTCTGGTATCAGGTCCCGTTAGTTCAGCCAGTCTGCGCAAGAGGAAGTGCACTCTTTACGTATCTCTCCAGCGGCCTCTGGAGAGATACGTAAAGAGCGCACTTCCTCTTGCGCAGACTGGCTGTGACTGGCTTAACTAACGGGAGGAGGATAGCGGCGTTGGAGCGATCCGTGCGCATGGGGCTGAAGGAAGCCCCAGGTATGTATAAAACGGTAAGTATCAATCATCTCTGGTTTCCTTTAAGTGTCTGCTTCCATGCCCACACCACTGCATGCCCTCAGTTTCCGCAGCTCTGTTCGCCTCGGTATACTTAACTGCTTTCAGACCAGCTTAGTTGAAATCTATGCCCTGTTTATGTCCGCCTAAACCTGCCAGGGCGCAGATTTCAAATTCCACATTCTGCACTCGCCTTTTCCATCGTTGACGCTGCTCTCTTGTCGCTGCAGCTCACACGCTCTGCCGCCACGCTGACAGCAGGGCTCCAAATCTCGGTCCTGACTCGTGATTATTGCAAGGTAATCACTGTAATCACTGTTTACAAAGGGAAAGGAGAACTCTGGTCCTTAAAGTGTACCTGAAACAGGAGGATATAAAAAATGTCTCACTGCGGCCAATGCCCGAAATTAATAGATTACTGGCAGCTCTGTTCCTCTCCCCCTGGCTCTGGCTCCTCCCCGTCTCCCTCCTATTGACTTGTAGCAGCCAGGGACACACACATGGGGACACAGAGTCGTTCATCATGGCAGGGAAGCAGAGTGGGAACGCTGCAGACATTGCTTCTGCCAACACCCGCTCTGCAGGAACGAACATCAAGGATCCCCGCTTCCCTGCCGCAATGAACAACACAACTCTGGGTGCACGCATGTCCCTGGCTGACAGAACTCAATAGGAGGGGGGCAGGGGGGAGGAGCCAGAGCCAGGGGAGAGGAACAGAGCCACCAGGAATCGATTCATTTCGGGTATTGGCCGCAGTGAGTCGGCCACTTCTAGTTTTGACCGTCCAGAACCCGAAGTGGCCAGGCTTTGGGTTCTGGCTGTAACATACAGTATACATACCTGGGGCTTCCTCCAGCCCCCTCCGGCCTGATTGCTCCTTCGCTGCTGTCCTCCACTGCCTGCAGCCTTTGCAAATTGCCCTGGAAAGTCCTCCGGTCTGCCGCTTACTGTGCTTCCGCACAGGGCCACCATCAGAAATTTGGGGCCCCTCACACATCATCAGGCCTGGCCCCCCCATCCTGGGCCCACCCACTGGTTGCTGTGCCAGCTATAGGTGGTGCCCCAGTATAGGTAGCCTGGTGTAGATGCCCCCAGTATAGGTAGCCTGGTATAGCTGGTACCCCAGTATAGGCCAGCAAGATACAGGTGCGGCAGTATAGGTATTCAACTATAGGTGGTGCCCCGGTATAGGTGGTGGGTATGGGTGGTGCACCAGTATAGGTTAGCCAGGTACAGGTGCCACCAGTATAGGTAGCAAGCTATAGATGCCCCAGTATAAGTAGCCAAGTATAGGTGGTGCCCCAGTATAGGTAGCCAGGTATAGATGGTGCCTCAGTATAGGTAGCTAGGTATAGGTGGCTCCAGCCCCAGTATAGGTAGCCAGGTATAGGTGGTGGCTCAGTATAGGTAGCTAGGTATAGGTGGCTCCAGCTCCAGTATAGGTAGCCAGGTATAGGTGGTGGCTCAGTATAGGTAGCCTGTAGCCAGATACAGGTGGTGCCCCAGTATAGAAAGTCCTCTGTAGCGGGCTCACTCATCTGCTCCCCACGTTTAAGCGCTGATGTCACTCTTCTCTTAGTGCTGGTAGGCGGTGTGCTGGTTAGTGAGCCACAGGCCTGCAGCCAACACATGCGGCCCTTCCAGCGCTTTGTTTGGGGGGGCAGGGCCCCCAGAAGCCCTGGGCCCCTCACTGCAGTGTCAGTTGTCCCCCCCCTGATGGCTGCCCTGCTTCCGCAGAAGGGCTGTGTGCACCCCCTGGCGCTTCCGTGGCCGGTATCGTTCTGCGCGAGTGAGATGTCTGGTCCCAAAATGGTTAAAAATAAAGTTCCCAGGGCAAGGCTAAATGTAATATTGCCTTGTTAAAACTAAATATTTTGCCTAATGACAGAACTGTTTTTGCTCTTGCGTAAGGTTCGCTGTACATTACAATGGCCAGTATTGTATCCATATGGATATGTTGTACATGAGTTTTGATCCTTTTGTAGCCACTTTGAAACACGTCTGCCATTCCTGTCCAAAAATTGTACCTGTCGGGTATCAAACAGATACGTCAAAAATGGATTTGTGTGAACCAGCCCTTAGAAAGTTACTGTTGGCTTTCAGCCATCCATTTGTATTTGCTCCTTGTTCTTTCCCCCCCCCCGAAAAAAAAAGTGCGTGTGCCAACCGTCATCCCCCCTACCCTCTTCATTGTGCAGTACACAGAGATCAGCTATAGCCACACATGTGGAATTAACCTTTTCACTTGAGTTTTCTCCTAAGTGATATTTTCAAACTTGTCAATAAAATGACTTTTAAATCACCATAAAACAAGAAAATATTTAAAATAGTTTGGCAGTACTTTTCCACTTACTTTTTGGTACTTTTTGAATTGCAAAGTGCTGAAAGGTTATTTTAGGCCTGGTTCACATTAGCGTTCCCTGTCCAGATCCGCCTGATCGGATCCGGACCGCATACTGTACAAACGGAACGTACGTTCCGCATAGCAATGCAAAGTCTATGCGGACGTTTACATGCGTACGTTCCGTACAGAACGGAGCCGGATCGGATCCGGACTCCGGACACTTTTCCAACATGCGCTATTTTTCGGGTCCGGATCATCCGGCCCACGCACCCGGACCGGAGCCTGACTGCACCATCCGGAAATAGAAACCTATGGGGAACGGAAAGCACAGAACACACAGGATACAAACACCTAACGTTCTACCCCACTTCCTATGCGTATTCTAGCGGCCATTTTGGATGAGGAAACATGGGCAGCAGTGAAGCAGCAGTGACTAACATGCTGGAGCTGTTTGGCAGTATGTCGGAGGTGGAGGTGAGGCCTAAACAGCGGAGGACCTGATTCCACAGGTGCACCTTCTGCTGACCCAAGGGCCGGATTTGTACCTTCTACCGCCCAAGGCCCACTGTTAACAGACGCCCCCCCCCCCCCACAACATCATCTCAAGACCCCCAAACTTAAAGTGACCCAGAGATGATTAAAAAGCATGTTTTTTACTTACCCGGGGCCTCCTCCAGCCCCATAAGCATGTAGGCGTCTCTCGCTGTCCTCCCAAGTGCCTCCCGCAGTCCACAAGGAATCCTCCATTCTGCCGCAATGAAACCCCAGTAGTTGGCTCAGTCTGACTGAGTGACGTCAGTCAGGGCCTTCTGCGCTTGTGCAGAAGGCCCGCTGCTGACATCACACAACCGCTTACCGAAGCAGATTGCGGCTTAACGGAGGACTGCAGGAGGATGGTGAGGGACGCATCCATGCTTATAGGGCTGGAGGAAGCCCCGGGTAAGTAACAAACATGTTTCTAATCATCTCTGGCTCACGTTAAAACACACTTTTTACCAATCAAAGTCTTCAAGTGAACCTGACACAAAATAAAAAAAATACTTACCTTAATAGATCATCCCCATGCATACTGTTACTGCACTGAGACCCTCTGAACATATTCAGACCCCTCACGAGTGTCTGGGACCCTCTTCTTCCTTGTGGCTGCACTCCCATCTGAGTACTGGGTCTGCGTGAGCATGGTCCGCACATGCCCAGTAGCTTGAAGCCTTTCATGCTTCTCCGTTTCCTCTGTACACAAGTGACTTTGTGCTAATGGGAATGTGAGGAACCTACTCGTGCATGCCCAGTACAGTTACACTTGTACATGGGAGCACAGCCACATGAAAAAATAGGGTCATGGGCAGCAATGAAGCCTAAGTATGTTCATGACACCCCAGATCCTGTCCAACCTTTTAGTACAGGTAGACAGGTGCCCCCTCCCCTTTAGTGTAGGTAGTCAGATGCTGACACCCCCCCTTACCCCAGTATAGGTAGCCTGATGCTGTCCTCTGTTGCCCCCCATTAGTATTGGTAGTCAGATGCTGACCCCCCTTTAGCATAGATAACCAAATGCTGCCCCCTTAGTATAGAGGTAGCCTGATGCTGTCCCCCGAAACCCCCATTAGTATAGGTAGTCAGATGCTGACGCCCCTTGGCCCCTACCCCTTTGTTAAGGGAATCAGATGCTTTCCCTCCTTGAACAATATATATATATATATATATATATATATATATATATATATATATATATATATATATATATATATAGTGGAGGAAATAATTATTTGACCCCTCACTGATTTTGTAAGTTTGTCCAATGACAAAGAAATGAAAAGTCTCAGAACAGTATCATTTCAATGGTAGGTTTATTTTAACAGTGGCAGATAGCACATCAAAAGGAAAATCGAAAAAATAACCTTAAATAAAAGATAGCAACTGATTTGCATTTCATTGAGTGAAATAAGTTTTTTAACCCTCTAACAATAAAAGACTTAATACTTAGTGGAAAAACCCTTGTTTGCAAGCAGGGGCGTTTCTAGGGTCCTTGGAGATCAGTGGCACCTGTGGGCACCAGGCGGGGAGGTACATGCGGCGTGCGCAGCGCGCCGCGGCAAAAAATGGGCGTGGCCATGCGGTGAGTGGGGGTGGCCATGGGTGGGGCCAAATGTACATGAACTTAGCAGCGGTGTAAGCTACGGATAACGGGCCTGCCCATCGAAATATTGGACGGAGCCCCCTGTCCTTTATTTCGATCATTTACAATCAGTATAGGCATAAATCAAAGATGTATACGCACATACAATTTTGATTGGTCAATCACTGACCCCCAATTTCCCACCCCCGTGCAGTAAGTGGGCCAACAGACAATGAATTTTATGAACAGAGCTAAAATTGGCTAATCAAAATTGCATGTGTGTACCAGGCTTTACAGCTAATACTGTACATACTGAAAGTAGCAGGGATCAGCATACAATACAGCTGGTTTACAATCAATAAAGGCACAGAGTAACACCTTACACTGTACACACTGGAGGTAAATCAGCACACAGTGCAAGCACTAGAGAACAGCGTATACTGTACATACTGTAGGCAGCAGAATTCAGCACACTGCAGCTAGCGTGCCAAAAATATGACGATCACGTTGTGCGGCGTGCTTATCGCGCCGCACCAAAAAATGGGTGGGCCATGGACCAGAATATAGGTGTGGTAACGGGTGGAGACAAATTTACATGAACCTAGCAATGGTGGGACATCAGATTAGGACAGTGGTGGCGAACCTTTTGGAGGCCGAGTGCCCAAACTGCAACCCAAAAGTCACTTACCGGTATCTATCGCAAAGTGGCAACAGCAATTTAAACTAAATACTGTACAAACGTTTTAACTCATACATGAACATTATGGAAAATCCAAGTTGAAAATAAACTGTGAAGATAAACAATTTCATCCATCCTACTCCTGAAAAATGTATTCAATTTTTTAGAACCTCCCAGTTTTATTTTCTGTTTTAAAACGCTAAAAAAGTAGGTTTAATGCTATTGTCTCATATGATAAGGATTCAGCTTTTCCCAAAGTCTCGCAGTTAGCAATCATGTGACCCCCAACAAGACATATTCAGCAATCATGAGGCCCCCAACAAATCAGGAGGCCCCCAACAAGACAAATTCAGCAATCATGAGGCCTCCAACAAATCATGAGGCCCCCAACAAGACAAATTCAGCAATCATGAGGCCCCCAACAAGACAAATTCAGCAATCGTGAGGCCCCCAACAAATCATGAGGCCCCCAACAAGACAAATTCAGCAATCATGAGGCCCCCAACAAATCATAAGGCTCCCAACAAGACACATTCAGCAGTCATGAGGCACATAAATAGACAGCATTTCACATAAATAGGCAGAATGCCCCCTTAATATGGTAGCCCCCCCAAGTTAGGTAGTGAGTGACAGGGACCCCCAGGTTAGCTAGTGAGTGACAGGCGCCTCCAGTTAGGTAGTGAGTGACAGGGACCCCGATAGTGAGTGACAGGGAGCACCTTTAGGTAGTGAGTGAGTGCCAGGGAGCCCCTTTAGGCAGTGAGTGAGTGACAGGAAGCCCCTTTAGGCAGTGAGTGAGTGCCAGGGAGCCCCTTTAGGCAGTGAGTGAGTGCCAGGGAGCCCCTTTAGGCAGTGAGTGAGTGACAGGAAGCCCCTTTAGGCAGTGAGTGAGTGACAGGGAGCCCCTTTAGGGAGTGAGTGAGTGACAGGGAGCCCCTTTAGGGAGTGAGTGAGTGACAGGGAGCCCCTTTAGGGAGTGAGTGAGTGACAGGGAGCCCCTTTAGGGAGTGAGTGAGTGACAGGGAGCCCCTTTAGGGAGTGAGTGACAGGGAGCCCCTTTAGGGAGTGAGTGAGTGACAGGGAGCCCCTTTAGGGAGTGAGTGAGTGACAGGGAGCCCCTTTAGGCAGTGAGTGAGTGACAGGAAGCCCCTTTAGGCAGTGAGTGAGTGCCAGGGAGCCCCTTTAGGCAGTGAGTGAGTGACAGGAAGCCCCTTTAGGCAATAAGTGAGTGACAGGGAGCCCCTTTAGGGAGTGAGTGAGTGACAGGGAGCCCCTTTAGGGAGTGAGTGAGTGACAAGGAGCCCCTTTAGGGAGTGAGTGAGTGACAGGGAGCCCCTTTAGGGAGTGAGTGAGTGACAGGGAGCCCCTTTAGGGAGTGAGTGAGTGACAGGGAGCCCCTTTAGGGAGTGAGTGAGTGACAGGGAGCCCCTTTAGGGAGTGAGTGAGTGACAGGGAGCCCCTTTAGGGAGTGAGTGAGTGACAGGGAGCCCCTTTAGGGAGTGAGTGCGTGCCAGGGAGCCCCTTTAGGGAGTGAGTGCGTGCCAGGGAGCCCCTTTAGGGAGTGAGTGAGTGACAGGGAGCCCCTTTAGGGAGTGAGTGAGTGACAGGGAGCCCCTTTAGGGAGTGAGTGCGTGCCAGGGAGCCCCTTTAGTGAGTGAGTGAGTGAGTGAGTGAGTGACAGGGAGGCCCCCCCCTCTAGCCGCCGCCGCTCCCCCCCTACCTCTCAGCAGACCTCAGGATCAGCGGCGACCCGACCAGATGTACGAGCGGGCGCTGGACGCACCCGCTCGATATGCGGAAGTGATGTCACTTCCACATATCAGTGCGGGCGCTGGGTCCTAGCGCCCGCACGATTGGTCGCCGGCTCGCCGCCTGATCCTGAGGTCTGAGACGAGTGTCAGTGACGCGGCGGCTGGAGGAAGCCGCTGTCTTGACAGAGGGGGCAGCCGGGCAGAGATCCGTGGCACCCCAGGAAAGATTGGGGGCACGTGCCCCCCTAAAACAGGGCTAGCGACGCCCCTGTTTGCAAGCACAGAGGTCAAACGTTTCTTGTAATTGATGACCAAGTTTGCACACATTTTAGGAGGAATGTTGGTCCACTCCTCTTTGCAGATCATCTCTAAATCCCTAAGGTTTCGAGGCTGTCTCTGTGCAACTCTGAGCTTGAGCTCCCTCCATAGGTTTTCTATTTGATTAAGGTCCGGACACTGACTAGGACACTCCATGACCTTAATGTGCTTCTTCTTGAGCCACTCCTTTGTTGCCTTTGCTGTATGTTTTGGGTCATTGTCGTGCTGGAACACCCATCCACGACCCATTTTCAGTTTCCTGGCAGAGGGAAGGAGGTTGTCGTTCAGGATTTCACGATACATGGCTCCGTCCATTTTCCCGTTAATGCGATTAAGTTGTCCTGTGCCCTTAGCAGAAAAACACCCCCAAAGCAAAATGTTTCCACCCCCATGCTTGACGGTGGGGACGGTGTTTTGGGGGTCATAGGCAGCATTTTTCTTCCTCCAAACACAGCGAGTTGAGTTAATGCCAAAGAGCTCTATTTTGGTCTCATCAGACCGCAGCACCTTCTCCCAGTCACTCACAGAATCATTCAGGTGTTCATTGGCAAACTTCAGACGGGCCTGCACATGTGCCTTCTTGAGCAGGGGGACCTTGCGAGCCCTGCAGGATTTTAATCCATTTCGGTGTAATGTGTTTCCAATGGTTTTCTTGGTGACTGTGGTCCCTGCTAATTTGAGGTCATTCACTAACTCCTCCCATGTAGTTCTAGGATGCTTTTTCACCTTTCTCAGAACCATTGACACCCCACGAGGTGAGATCTTGCGTGGAGCCCCAGAGCGAGGTCGATTGATGGTCATTTTGTGCTCCTTCCATTTTCGAACAATCGCACCAACAGTTGTCACCTTCTCTCCCAGCTTCTTGCTAATGGTTTTGTAGCCCATTCCAGCCTTGTGCAGGTCTACAATTTTGTCTCTGACATCCTTGGACAGCTCTTTGGTCTTTCCCATGTTGGAGAGTTTGGAGTCTGCTTGATTGATTGAGTCTGTGGACAGGTGTCTTTTATACAGGTGACTAGTTAAGACAGGTGTCCTTAATGAGGGTGACTAATTGAGTAGAAGTGTCTAACCACTCTGTGGGAGCCAGAACTCTTAATGGTTGGTAGGGGTTCAAAAACTTATTTCACTCAATGAAATGCAAATCAGTTGCTATCTTTTATTTAAGGTTATTTTTTCGATTTTCCTTTTGATGTGCTATCTGCCACTGTTAAAATAAACCTACCATTGAAATGATACTGTTCTGAGACTTTTCATTTCTTTGTCATTGGACAAACTTACAAAATCAGTGAGGGGTCAAATAATTATTTCCTCTACTGTATATATACAGGATCTTCTCAAAAAATTAGCATATTGTGATAAAGTTCATTATTTTCTGTAATGTACTGATAAACTTTAGACTTTGATATATTTTAGATTCATTACACACAACTGAAGTAGTTCAAAGCCTTTTATTGTTTTAATATTGATGATTTTGGCATACAGCTCATGAAAACCCAAAATTCCTATCTCAAAAAATTAACATATCACAAAAAGGTTCTCTAAGCGAGCTATTAACCTAATCATCTGAATCAACTAATTAACTCTAAACACCTGCAAAAGATTCCTGAGGCTTTTAAAACTCCCAGCCTGGTTCATTACTCAAAACCGCAATCATGGGTAAGACTGCCGACCTGACTGCTGTCCAGAAGGCCATCATTGACACCCTCAAGCAAGAGGGTAAGACACAGAAAGAAATTTCTGAACGAATAGGCTGTTCCCAGAGTGCTGTATCAAGGCACCTCAGTGGGAAGTCTGTGGGAAGGAAAAAGTGTGGCAGAAAACGCTGCACAACGAGAAGAGGTGATCGGACCCTGAGGAAGATTGTGGAGAAGGACCGATTCCAGACCTTGGGGGACCTGCGGAAGCAGTGGACTGAGTCTGGAGTAGAAACATCCTGAGCAACCGTGTACAGGTGTGTGCAGGAAATGGGCTACAGGTGCCGCATTCCCCAGGTCAAGCCACTTTTGAACCAGACAAGTGGCAGAAGTGCCTGACCTGGGCTACAGAGAAGCAGCACTGGACTGTTGCTCAGTGGTCCAAAGTACTTTTCGGATGAAAGCAACATTTGCACGTCATTCGGAAATCAAGGTGCCAGAGTCTGGAGGAAGACTGGGGAGAGGGAAATGCCAAAATGTCTGAAGTCCAGTGTCAAGTACAGGTCAGGCGCTTCTGCCGCTGTTTCTCGTTCAAAAGTGGCTTTATCTGGGGAATGCGGCACCTGTAGCCCATTTCCTGTACATGCCTGTACACGGTGGCTCGGGATGTTTCTACTCCAGACTCAGTCCACTGCTTCCACAGGTCCCCCAAGGTCTGGAATCGGTCTATCTCTGCAATCTTCCTCAGAGTCCGGTCACCACTTTTTGTTGTGCAGCGTTTTCTGCCACATTTTTTCCTTCCCACAGACTTCTCACTGAGGTGCCTTGATACAGCACTCTGGGAACAGCCTATTCATTCAGAAATTTCTTTCTGTGTCTTACCCTCTTGCTTGAGGGTGTCAATGATGGCCTTCTGGACAGCAGTCAGGTCGGCAGTCTTACCCATGATTGCGGTTTTGAGTAATGAACCAGGCTGGGAGTTTTAAAAGCCTCAGGAATCTTTTGCAGGTGTTTAGAGTTAATTAGTTGATTCAGATGATTAGGTTAATAGCTCGTTTAGAAAACCTTTTCGTGATATGCTAATTTTTTGAGATAGGAATTTTGGGTTTTCATGAGCTGTATGCCAAAATCATCAATATTAAAACAATAAAAGGCTTTGAACTACATCAGTTGTGTGTAATGAATCTAAAATATATCAAAGTCTAAAGTTTATCAGTACATTACAGAAAATAATGAACTTTATCACAATATGCTAATTTTTTGAGAAGATCCTGTATATATATATACACAAATACTGCACCCCCGTATAGATAGACATATGCTGACACCCCCCCCCCCCCCCCCCCCTTAGTATAGTTAGCCAAACTCTGACACCTCCTCCCAGTATAGGTAACCCGATGCTGTGCCACCCTCCCAGTATAGGTAGTAAGATGCTGGGCAGCTGGGCTAGCTCCCCCTCCCCCCCAGTATAGGCAGCAAGATGCTGTCTCCTCTTGTGTCACCGCCACCACCTGCAGAGGAAGGAGCTGCCTGGTGCGGATGTCCTCCAACGCGCCCCCCCCCCCAGGAAGCAAAATCGCTCACCTCTCACCAGGCTTCCGGCGCCGAGGCTTCCTCTGTCCTCTGTCCCTGCTCTGTCAGCCGCCGCCATGCATTACTCTCTCCTGCTGGCGATTCCCTTGCATGTGACACGCCGGTAACATCACATGTGAAGGAGACGCCAGCAGGAGAGAGTGAAGCACGGCGGCGGCTGACAGAGCAGGAACAGAGGAAGCCTCGGCGCTGGAAGCCTGGTGAGTGATTCTGCTTCCGCTCTCTGGGGAAGGGAAAGGGGTCGAATCGGTTGGTTGGCAGCGGCGGCCGCTGCCCGCCTCAGGAAGCCGCTCGGCGCTGCCCAGGTGTCCAGAAGAGAGCCTGCAGCATGCAGCTTACTACTGGCAGCTGCAGGCACGGCTGAGGATTCGCGGAGCGGTTCTCGGAGCTGGTGAAAAGTGTAGTCAACTTGTCACCACCCGCCGCCCCTCAAATGCTGATGGATTCTGGCGCCCTAGGAACAGGCCTTGGGGGCCTTTCCCCAAATCCGGCCCTGGCTGACCCCAACAATTGTATTAGTAATTTCGCTGTTTTTACCACATGGATCCGGATGGCAGCCTGATACATTCCTGATGCAAACGGTCCGGATCAGGTCCTGATCCGATCCGGATCCGGTCCGTTTGCATGCCAAAACGCAAGTGTGAATGGGGCCTTAAATAGAAGATGAAACATTTTCTCCTAGGAGAAAACTCAGGAGATCTTGGATCTGTATATGGAGGGTTGGTGGCAGCAGCGGCAGAAAACCCAAAGTGACAGCAGCAGGTGAGTTTGCAGCAAATTGTCCATTCTTATAGGCTAGCATTGATTCTGTCAACCTCTGTCGCATTCTGCTTTGTCCAGTAAAGTCGTACAGGACCCAAACTCGCGTTCCACCCACCGGAACAGAACGAACTGATCCATTCCGAGAGGACTAATGTGACTGGATCCTATTGCTTTGCATAGGAACTGTTTGGATCCAGTCAATGGGTTTTAAAAACGAAACCGGATAGCAAAGTGCTCTGCAGTGTGTCTCAGCCCTAATGCTAGGTACATAGGATGCAATGCAACATGTCCGATCTGATTTTCGATTGATTTTCCAAACGATTTTCTGTTCACTTCTATGGATACATGATCAGAAAATCGATCAGAAATCAGATTGGACATGTTGGAAATAATCGGTCTGACATTAAATCTGTCTGAAAATTGTATCGCGTGTACCTAGCATTGAAGGATGACAGAGCTGACTCCGGTAGACCTCGCTCATTGCTGGAATAATCTCAGTGGTCTTATCTTGTGAGCTGCTGACCTTTGCACTTCAGCCTTGCTCTTTGCACTGCTCTATTAAGTAGTCTGCATGTTCACTAATATCCTACAATGATCAGAGAGAAGTGTACCACCCAACCGTCAACACCCAGAAAAACGATTAGGATGAAATAGGGCACTAGGCATGATAGCAGGGTCCCCCCCCCCCCCCCTGCAAGATTTGATGGGGCTAGCATCCACCAGGCCCCTAGACTCTCTTCAGGCTCTAGGCAACTGCCTAGCATTGACTTGAGGATGATCCGGCTCTGCCAATACCAAATGAGTATGATACAGGCACCTGCATTGTCCTGCCGACTGCTATCACATGCAAGCTTCATTTTACATTTCCCCTTTGTGACCTAGTGCAGGCGCACACCACGGAAAGATCGTACAGCATGGAATGATTTGTATGACTGCGAACGATAAAGCTTGATTATTGCCTAAAATATCAGACAATTTGGATTGGTCAACATCGGCAAGAATTGTCATTTATCAATATCTTTAGAGACCCTTCACTCCTTCAGAGCAAGGTTTATGGTACATAAACACCTGTGACGGATGTCGCCCGAGCAGGACCTGATTCCCTTGGGCAACATCGCTGGGCCAGGTTGAAAACACGCATGTCAGTTGTTTAGCTGATGACACGCTGTGTTGCTGGTGGGGGGTTCAGAGAATGAGTATGCATTTTTCAAAATGCAGCACAAATGTAGCGTAAAACGCAGCCAGTGTGGATCAGCCCACGCCACTGCAAATGTTTTTCCCCCCATTCGCCTTGATCTATATGCACGTTATAATGCAATGCACAGCAACACCAGAATGTGAAAGTAGCCTAAGGGCCCGTTCACACTTAAAACCGCAGAACGCCGGCGATTACCGCCGGCGTTCTGCGGGAGTGATTTTCCCGCGATCAGCGCGGAAAAATCACTGGACATTGCGGCGTGTCTGGAGCGATCGCGATTAGCGTGCTATGCACGCTAATCACGATCACAAATCGCAGAACGCTCGTCGCCGGCAAACCGCTGCATGCAGCGCGGTTGCGGTTATCGCTAACCGCAACCGCGGCAGTGAGAACACTGCCACTCGCTACATTGTGTAGCGGTTCTTGCAGAACCGCTAGCGGTTTGCCGTGAGCGGGAATTGTGCGATTCCCGCTCAGGTGTGAATGGGCCCTTAAGTCACATTCCCACAACGCGATTACTCTCGTGACTGGTAATTTTTTGAGCGAGAAACAATTATTTCTGCGATTTGTGTATGTGTGCTTGATTACACGAACAACACAATTATATCTGTAACGGCAGATTGGATCATTAAGATCCCTGTGCGACTCCCATGCAAAGTGCCGCGATCGTTTGAACTCTTGTTCTCGTTCGTCAGGTGGCGTCGCTGTGGGTTCCCCGATCCATCTTCTCGTGAATACGAAGCTTTAGACAGCAGTGAAACCAAAATGATTAGGATGACATTCAGGTAACTGGCATACTCTACCACACAGGTGTCAAACTCAAGGCCCGCGGGCCAAATGAGGCCCTCCTCATTTTATGCGGCCCTCGAGAGCTTCAAAAGTCAACCATTGTAAGCAGTAAAATAACGACAGCATGCTGCCTTCCCATCCAAAGGCCAAATAGTAAATTATACCCAAATGCATTACATTATACACAAATGCATGCGTCTCCCATTAAAATTAACCCCTTACCGCCCCACTCTCCCATAGTAACCAAAATAAAACATTTGTGTTTATATATTTAAAAAAAATTATATAAATAGTTACCTTAGGGACTACATTTTTTTAATATGTATGTCATGAGGGTATATTACTGTTATTTTTGCAAGTAAGGGCTTGTAATTAGTGATCGATGCAAAACTGAAAATATACTCCTTTATTTCGAAATAAAATATTATCGCCATACATTCTACAAGGGACATACTTTAAACATTGTAATAACCGGGACTAATGGGCAAAAAAAATGTATGGCTTTAATCCACAGTTGCACGTTTTATTTTAAAACTAAATTGGCCAAAAACTGAGTATTAATTATTTTTTCAATTTTTTTCTTTTTATTGCCAATAAAATGCGTTTAGAACAAAATAATTCTTAGCAAAATGTACCACACATAGAAAGCCTAATTGGTGGTGAAATAAATCAAGATATAGATCATTATGTTGTGATAAGTAGTGATAAAGTTATTGGGGAATGAAAGGGAGGAGCACTGAAAAGTGAAAATTGCTCTTGTCCATAAGGGAAAAACCTCTCAGTGGTGGAGTGATTACAGGGCAACTATCACGAAACTGCCTGCAAATGTATTTTCTGGCATAGTGCAGCCACTGTAAATGTCACCTTACTGAGAGCTAGGATAAGCTGAAAATTATTATTATTTTGTATTTATATACTGTAGCACCAACATCTTCCGTATCGCTGTTCATAGCATATATTTTATGAGGAATGCAATGCTCTGTACAATCAGTACATCCAGCAATACAAATACATGTAGTCCCCGATTTACGAACACCCGATTTACGAACAACCCTCCAATACAAACGGCCCAAAAATTTTAAATTTGATTCTGTGGGAACAGATCAAAAACATTTTTTTTTCAAAAACACCTAGCAGTTAATGAGAGAATCAAAATCTGGTAAAATGGCATTTTGTTGTGGTGCACTGAGGGCACAGGGGGACATAAGTGACACAGTCTGTGTGTGTGTGTGTGTGTGTGGGGGGGGGGGGGGGGGGGGCAGAGGTGGCACACAGGGGTACACTGGAGGCATGGGGAAACAGAGGTGACAGTTGATTTGTGGTCTGAGACAGGATTGTTTCTGGCCATTTTGGTGCCCCAGGCGACACTTCTTTGTTTCACCATCCTCCCTCCAATCAAAATTTGCTGGTATAGTGCCATTAACAAACTGATCCATTATATACAGAAATGATGCTATGTTTCAAAAAAGTTACATTATTCCGAGGCCAGATACACCTCACTGACCCACACTCATTGAACCCACACACAACCACTCATATACGGTAATTGTTTTAAGAGTTGTGTAGCTACTTTATGAAGATGTCATACTGTTTATGTACAACCTGGGTCTTTATGGGTCAGCAATGCAAAAATCAATACAGACTAAACTTAAAATAATTACTGCTTTAGCTCATTAAAAGCACCTGCCATATCATTGCTTTGCTAATAAGCCCTACCAATTTATGTGTTAGAATTACCATTCATACTGTTCTTAATTAAACAAGTAGCTGAGTATAAAGGTGCGTACACACATGCGACTATAGTCGTTTGAAACAATCGTTCCCCGATCATTTCAAACGACGATCGTTTAAAAAAAAGGAGCCAACGACCATTAAGTCTAACGGCGGATGAGCTAGATCGTTAAAAAAGAACGATCTATCTTGGCGGATTTTTTTCCAACGACGATCATTTGCAAAAGTAGTACATCGTTGGAAACGGTCGTTCATACTAAGCTTGACATGGGCATTTCACTATTTCTCCATGGAACTTTTCATTTTTATGCGAAAGCGCAATAGTTGCTTTACGTGATGTAACGTTTGTTCTAACGATCAGATCGTTACGTACCTTTAAAAACTAACTTTACTTAGGTCGTTCTTTCGTCAATTAAAAGTTCGTTCGTCGTTCACAACGAACGATCGTTGTCGCATGTGTGTATGTTGCTTAAGAATTCTATCAAGCACAGTGTGGTAAGAATAGCTCTGTGGTGCCCCCTCCTGCAGGTGTTTGTCTATGCCTAAAAACAGCCCTGATTTCAGACAGTGTTGCTCAACTCTGGAACCGAATTCATTCCGGATAGTTGTTATCCGGATTTCCCGATTAAACTCATATCACCTGTGCGGGGTGGGCGGGGGCATTAATCTTACCTATCATAACGTCTTCTTCATCTGTCCCTCGGCGCCTCCCACGATGCGGTCCAAGCGGCGGTCACGTGATAAAAACACTTCCTCCTTCCAGGTTGAAGGAGGAATTGTTTATAGTCACGTGACGCGAGTGGAACGCATCGTGGGAGGCGCCGAAGGATGGACAAAGAAGACGTCATGATAGGGAAGATTCGGTTTCGGGGTTGGGAGCTAACAATCTAGAGGGTAGTGGGTTGGAGACATTAGGGGAGGAGACACAGGGGCTAGCAGATAAGACACTGAGCTTCCATTGCTACCTACGGAAAATGATAGTCTTGTCTGAACAAGTGCGTTTTGAAAATTCATCATAAGGGCTTAACCCCACTAGCAGCCTTTTTCTAAAGGGCTAATGATCTGAAACGCTCTTGCTAATGCATTGCTATGGGGGATTTTTTTTAAATCACATCGCTTAAGTGGGATCACACCCAAAGCACTACATTAAAGGTAAGATACACGGTACACACACAAAAACAAAAATTAAAATACAAATCCACTTACCTGGGGCTTCCTCCAGCCCGTGGCAGGCAGGATGTGCCCTCGCCGTCGCTCCAGAGGCTCCCGGTCTTCTCTGGTGGCGCACCTGACCTGGCCAGGCCAGCTTCCAGGTCGAGCTCTTGTGCGCTCCAACGTGCGCCTCACTCTGTCGCGCTGACGTCATCGGACGTCCTCTAGGGTGTACTGCGCAGGCGCAGCACTACTGCGCCTGCGCAGTACAGTCCGTAGGATGTCAGCACGACCGCGAGTCACGAGCTGGAGGAAGCCCCAGGTAAGTGGATTTGTATTTTTATTTTACCTTGAACCCTCCCTTTAAGGGCCCTGTCACACCAAATAGTGTTTTTGGGGTCGTTTTTGGGTTTTATAAACCGCCTCCATTGACTTGCATTAAAATAGTGGTAAAATGCACGATTTTTTATAAAATCGCAATCGCTGCAATTTTGCCGTGATTTTACCACAATTTTAATGTAAGTCAATGGAGGTGTTTTTAAAAAAAATTAAAACTACCCCAAAAAGTCATTTGATGTGACAGGGCCCTTACAAGAGCTTCTAGTGGGTTCCAGGCCTAAAGCCCCATCTACACCATACAATTTTTTGTGCGATTCAATTCAATTCGATTCATTGATTCGATTTGATTCAATCCAACATGTCCGATCGGGATTCAATTTGATTCATTTTGCCATTGCAGAACAATGGCAAAATGAATCGAATAGAATCGAATCCCGATCAGACATGTCGGATTGAGTCGAATCGAATCAATGAGTCGAATTGAATCAAATCGCACAAAAATTTGTATGGTGTAGATAGTTTTTTTGCTCCACTGGAAACAGAATTACCATGGGAAGAGCAAGATCTTTGCAGAGGGCTAATCAGTTTTGGAAAATAGTACAGTAATTCATTAGTTGACAGCTAAATAATGTAATCATTTAAGTTTCCCAGTATCAATCATTAATCTACTCAGGCTGATTAGTCATTTCTCCTATTCAGGTCAATGAGATGCTATTTTTTTGTTAAATTTAATGCAAATGTGGTTGCAATTGGTATTCAGACAGACTATTTTGAGGCATGGAGCTCAATGCACAGTGCCGAAAACTGTGTTTTCGGCACTGTGGCCTAGTGCACACCGGAGCGTTTCCGCTGCGGTTTGCGATCTGCTTGCGGGTGCGGATCCGCTAGGGTAATGTATTTCAATGGGCTGGTGCACACCAGAGCGGGAGGCGTTTTGCAGAAACGCATACTCCCGGGCTGCTGCAGATTTTGGATTGCGGATGCGTTTCTGCCTCAATGTTAAGTATAGGAAAACCGCAAACCGCTCTGAAAAACGGCACTTCAGAGCGGTTTGCCAGGCGTTTTTTGTTACAGTAGCTGTTCAGTAACAGCTTTACTGTAACAATACATGAAATCTACTATACCAAAACCGCTACACAAAACCGCAAAACGCTAGCTGAAACGCTGCAGAAAAATAAGAAAAAGCGTTTCAAAATCTGCTAGCATTTTGCGGATCTGCTAGCGGTTTTTGGTGTGCACCAGCCCTGTGTGTTTATGTGTTTACAGTTGTTTTGCTGCATTTTTGTATGCGTTTGTTTTTCATGCTTTTTTTAATCGTTTTGTATTTTATATTAATTTTCCTAATAAATGGAGTAAAATACCATAACATTTTTTCTAATAAAACACGCATGTAAAATGCATTTGTTTGCGTCTTCATTGAGATACATTATATGCGTTTTTTTCATGCGTTTTTGAAAATTAGGGCCCTTTTGCACTAGTAAATTGCGCTTGCAATTGCGCTGTGTTGCGATTGCACATGCAGCAATTTCCACCTGCCGCTGTTTGCGCCATAGCCATCGGGAATGGAGCGCGAGCGTGACAAGAATAGCAGAATCTGGCGATTGCATTTGGGGAAAAAACAATGCACACTAGTGGGAAATGAGCACCGCCATTCATTCTAATGTTCCACTATTTCATTCTGATGTTCAAATATACTTATATATAAAAAGCGCAAAATGCTAGCACTGTTTTGCACTGATTATTTTACAGTGATTAGTGCTGTAAAATCACTGTACACTTTCTCGATTTAGAGCGATCGCGATCAGCCCTTTATTAACCACTGTACAACGATTGCTCCAAAATCGCAGCAAAAATGCTGCAGGTAACGCGCTTTGCGATTGCCGCTAATCGCAAAACGCCCCCGTGATTGGCGCCAATCGTGGCAGTGAGATTACTGCCATAGGTTAGAAGAGCACTAGCGCTTTAAAAAGCGCTGGTGCTTTGTCGATTTAGCGGGAATTGCTAATCTAATTTACGCGTAATTACGTGCCCACTTTGGCGGTGAATAGCGAAGCTCCCATACATGCTATTGCTACCAAAATTGCTACATATTTTAAGGAGGATAGTGAGTACAAGTTACTGAGAGAGGAAGGATCAGGGAATGCTCGTTCATCAGGTTGTGTTGCTGAGCGTTCCCTCATCCATCTAGCAGTGAGTACTGGCCTTTACTCTGGAAGAAATCTGCTCCTTATTTGTATGAGTTAGGGCTCGTTCAGATCATTCAGCGCAGATGGCTGTGCAGTTGGAACGCAACTTGTATGATCGCACGCCATCTGCGCTACTGTGCGCTGCAGATCCCATTCACTACAGTGAATGGGATCTGCGCTGCGATTCCCGAAAATGCATGCAGCAGCGCGATATCGCATCGTACTGCAGCGCAGCGCATATGATGGGAACGGCAGAAGGGCTGACTATGCCCTTCTACCGTTCTTGCGTTTCGCACACTATTCGCGCTGCCAAAATGCGCTCGGCAGCGTGCATAATCTGAACGAGGCCTTAGGTTTCTTTTCCACGGACGTCTGCAGTTCAGTGTCCCGTCTACTGACTGACATTCGGGTGCAATTAAAATGCAGCCAAATGGCAGCGGTTGTAACACTAGGCGTGCCAAGGGTTGACACCTGACAGCTTTACCATGCAGTGAAAAACCGCCTCACGCCGTGTCAGATGCAAATCCATGGGTGCCAATCGCCCGGTCGATGGACGGGGGCAGGTGACGGGGTGAATTCACCACCCGTCAGATGCTTGTGGAAAAGAGGCCTTACAATGTTACAATTTTTCTTGATGGTAATCCTTTAAGGATTTAGTTCACACCAGGGGCATTGCTAGCCCCAAAGATCAGTGTCACGTGCCCCAGATCTATTCTAGCGTGCCCCGGATGTCCTCCAGCCAGAGTAGAGGCACCACAGCACTCAGCAGGGCTCCACACAGTACCCAGCATAGCACTACACAGTACCCAGCATGGCACCACAGCACCCAGGGTGCACCATAAAGGCACCATAGCACCCAGCATGGCACCACAGCACATGGCAATGGGGGGTATGCAGGGTGCTAGGGTGCCTCTATGTGTATATAATGGGTGCTGAAATACCATGCTAGGTGCTGTGTTGCCTTTATGGGGGCATGCAGGGAGCTATGGTTCTTCTATGGGGGTATGCTAGGAGTTGTGGTGCCTCAATGGGAGGCCCATGGGAGCATGGGATGGGGTCCACTAGAAGGCCAGGGAAAGCTATGGGGGGAACCAGACCAGCCAGCACAGAAAGCACAGAAGCCAGGTAACTCTGCCTAATTATGTTTAAATGACTCTGCCTATTTATGTGATACGCTACATTTTTAGGCGGGGTTTGCATTAATGGAGAGGGAGCTTCATCCAACATTTTGCTGGGTAGACCTACTTGGACCACTGTTAAAGTGAACCTCCAGACTAAAAATCGACAGCAGCACTGAAAAGGCCTGGGGCCATATGCAATTCACTTTTTCACCTGACTTTTCTCCTAGGAGATAATTTTTCATCTTCAAATTAAATTAACTTTCCAGCACTTTTCAACTAAAAAAGTACCAAAAAGTAAATGAAAAAGTACTATCAAAATTATTTTGAGCATTTTCTTGCTTTCTGATGGCTTAAAATGCATTTTATTGACAAATTTAAAAATATCACCCAGGAGAAAACTCAGGTGAAAAAATGAATTGCATATGGGCCCTGGTGTTTCATCAGAACTTTGTTTCTCTTATACAAGCCTCATTTTTAGCTGTTTTCCCCTTATGCTGTGCAAAGCATGATGGGATTTCTGATGTTTTTTTTTTACATTTTGAATCTGACATTTGAAGCCTAGTGTGTGCAGCTGGGAGGGGTAATCAGGACACAGGACAGTTGGAACTGTGTCTCCTGCTCCCTGCCACCTCCTTTCAACCAAAAAGATGGCTGCCCCCATGACAAAGATGGCAGCCCCCATGTATCACAAACATTTGCCTGTTCTTTTAAAACAGGGTGGGTAAAAAATCATATTACCTATCTATTAACATAACTAATGTAACTTAATAACAGTATGTTTTTTTAGGCTGAAGTTCCCCTTTAAGTTCATGTAAATTTGGCTCCACCCATGGCCACACCCACATTCTGGTACAGGGCCACACCCATTTTTCAGCTGGAGTGCCCAAAAGTGCCCCGGATCTCTTAGGATCCTGGCAACGCCCCTGGGCCACACTGCAAATGATTCCTGAACTTTAGTAGCATTTTACAGTAAAAAATTAACTTCCACTGATTTCAATAAAGCCAGTAAACAATTCAAGCTTTGCTATAAAACCCAACCCGTTGCATGCATGTTACTGAAGACACCTGTTTGTGCCAACGCCTGCAGAATCAACAGCCAGCGCCTGCCAGGAGCGCCAGTCAGCAACCTATGAAGATGCCAGCCAGTGCCAGTCGGTGCCTGTGAGTGTCAGCCCCTGCCAAGCAAATCCTGTAAGCACCACTCAACACTAATGTCTTTTTTTTCCTCAGTCCTTTCAGTGTAAATGTGGCCTTATTAGTGTCCATCAGCCTGCATGTCTATCTACCCTCCCATCCTGTGGGGGTCTTCCTTTATTTTGGTCACTACATCAAACAGCTGCAGCCTTGTTTATGTTTACACAGATGAACCTGCTTGTCTGGCTAATTACTGCTGGGAAAACGCCTCTTTTGTGTCCAGCAGGAGCGTGACAATAGATGAAAGGGTGACATCAGGCTGATCCAGTCCAGCATGCCCAGACATGATGGTGAGCAGACAATAGTGACCAGGGCCAGCTCCTTGCTAGAAGGTTTTCAGCCCAGGCTGCGAGCGCTGCTATGTAAAGGCGCGTACACACAACTGATTTCTTCTCAAACTACGGGTCGCCAGACCTGCCCCAGGGACGGTTGTTCTGAGGACAGTTTGCATGTGTGTACAGTCTGTCGTCAGGCTGATGAGGCTGGTTTTGACTGATCCGCCGAGCGGATCAGTCAAAACCAGCCTTATCATCAGCCTGATGACAGACTGTACACACATACAAACGGTTGTCAGAACGACTGCACCGCGGGCGGGTCGTTTGCAGAAATTAGGCGTGTGTACGCGCCTTAAGCCATGCATTAGCGGACGCTCCTTCACATTAAGGTGCGCTGCTTTAACAGTACAGCTTAATGAATCGAGCCCATTGATTTCCTACTCATTCCATCCGCTCCAAGCTGTTCTTCCCCTCCCTCTCCATAGCAACAGTATGTGTCGCTGGCTTGTACAGAACTCTGCCCCAAACTGTCACCTTAGGTATTGAGTCTTCCTCCTTGAGGATGACTGTAGTGGTGTGAACCCGAGGTGTAACAAATAAAAAAACAAACAGATACTTACCTAAGAAGAAGGAAGCCTCTAGATCCTGCACTGGCTTCCCATGTCCTGGGCCCCACCGTTGCCGTGCGTGGACTACCGGAACATATCTCAGCATATCTAAACATATACCAAGAGCTTGTCAGATATGCATGAGTGCTCCTCTTCATGCAAGAGGGTCCCGCGCACTAGTACCGTTCTGGAGGAGGATGCGGAAAGCCTCTGAGGCATCCAATGGCTCCCCTCTTCTTAGGTAAGTATCTTGTATCAGGCATCTGGCATTCTGAGACTTTGTTTCAGTTACTCCTTTATACTGCCTGATGAAGCGGGTCATACTTGCGAAATGCATTGTGGAGTGTACAATAAAGGTTTTTTTACCTGAATGTGACAGTCCCAGGCAGAGATTAAAGGGATTAAAGCGAATCTGAGATGAAAAACTAACTATGACAGGTAACTTGTCTATATATCTTATTTAAAGTTTAGATAGTTTACACAGCAAATTTAGCTTCAAACAGCTTCAACAGTTTATGATTATTTATTCCTGTGATACAATGAGAGTGGCCATGTTCTGTTTGTCACATTACACACAGGCAAAGTTGATCTGCATCTCCAGCTCTCAGCCTGTGAAAACGTCACTCCCCTCTCCTCCTCCCCTCTGCCTCTGAAATCTCTGGCTAGTAACCTCCTCCTCCTTCTGCCCAGACTGAGCTCCCATAAGCCCTTGCTACTAAAGGCTCAGAGTTCCAAGGCACTCTCGAGAAGCTGTGGGCGAGGCTTGTTCAGTTTATAGGGAATTAGAGTATTAAAACAAACAAAAAAAGTATTTGGCTTGAGGAATGCCCTATAAACTATATAAAAAGGAACACAATTATGCAATGAGTAAAAGTTTATCTCGGATCCAATTTAAGATGTAATGGGGGCCTTGTCAAGGTAGTAGATTTGGGAAGCAGGAAATTTGGGCGCATGAGGCAGGCGGACAAAAAGGGCACCGCCATTCACTCCCATAATAAATATCGTTTAATAGGCGCCCAACACGAAAAAAGGGCGCCGGAGAAAAATAACGTTTTACAAGCGGCGCCCGGAGATTTTTAATGTTTTATAACTGCTTCTCATGATTACACATCATTTAATGATTTATACTTTTTTAAACATTATTTTTAACCACTTCAGCACCACAGGGTTTTTTGCTTAAAAACCAGAGCAATTTTCACATTTCAGCGCTCCTCCCATTCATTCACCAATAACTTTATTGCTACTCATCAGATGTAAATGATCTATATCTTGTTTTTTTTGCCACAAATTATGCTTTGTGAGGGTGATATTTGCTTTTAGTAATTATGCTATTATCTGTGCATTTTAAAGGGAAAATGAGAAAAAAAACGAAAAAATACACTATTTCTCCATTTCCATACACTATAGTTTTCAAATAAACAATGTTACCATAGGTAAAACCCACACATTGTATTTGCTAATTTGTCCTGGTTATCTCAACATTTAAATAATGTTCCTAGTACAATGTATGGCGATAATATATTAGTTTCTGGTTTGTGTTTTATGTTTTCTCATTGTACTCTATCAGTAATTAAAAGCCCTTATCTTCATGATTAACAGTAATACACTCTCATGGCATACATATTTTAAAAGCTAAGTCCCTAGGGTAACTATGTATTCTCTTTTCAATGCTGTCACTTTTGTTTTTTTTTACAAGTATTTATTTAGGGGTATAGAGTACATGAAAATAACAGTTTTATTGCTTTTCGTTCAGTTGTCAAACAACACAAAATCTATTCTCTCACTTGTCACGGTTAAAATGATACCCTATGTACATAATCAGATAGCTTATTGGGCATACAGCACACTGTTTACCACAAGTACGCCTATCTACTCCCCTGAGCTTCAAGTAAAGTTTTGTGGGGAGTAGATAAGCGTAGCAAGGGAGGTAAAGTGGCGAAAAACAGTATATTTTTTTAAAACATTATTTTTAAACGAAAAAGAGCACAATATTTTTTTAAACGTTATTAATGCTTATCACATGGGGGTCTTAGGTTTAGGCACCACCAGGGGGGTCTTAGGTTTAGGCACCACCAGGGGGGGGGGGGGTCTTAGGTTTAGGCACCACCAGGGGGGGGTCTAAAGCTGGCCACTAACGGTCCAATTTCTAGTGAAAAATCGTTCGAGCGATCAGAAATTCTAATCGGACGAAAAATCGTTCACTACACCATCAACTAACCAATCATTGCTTCCTATCTATCACGACCACCAAGAAAATCCAAATTTTCGTTCGGCGAAAATTCATTCGGGCGACATTTTTTTCACTCGTTCATAATCGATTGTGTCCACCAATGGAGATTATTTACAACCAATCCGATCAGAATTTCTGATCGCTCGAACGATTTTTCGCTAGAAATCGGACTGTTAGTGGCCAGCTTTAGGTTTAGGCACCACCAGGGGGGTCTTAGGTTTAGGCACCACCAGGGGGGGGGTCTTAGGTTTAGGCACCACCAGGGGGGTCTTAGGTTTAGGCACCACCAGGAGGGTCTAGGGGTTAGGGGAAGGTACAGGAAGGGTTCTGTGTGAGAGTAGGGTTAGGTATAGTTTTAGTAAAATTCTTATTAATCTTTTATAAAACGTTATTATACATTTGACTTTTTAAACAGGGAAGATTAACGTTTTTACAATTGCCGATTTCATACAGATTATTTAATGATTTATAACTTTATAAAACATTATTTTTAAACGAAATATAGCATTTTTTTAACGTACGCGTAGATTTGGGCCCCTCTTGTGGTCCTTTTGGTGGAGAGAGGTCAGAAAAGGTGGCTGGTGGGCTTCTTGACACCTACTAGGCCCCAAGTACCTGCCTAAGTTGCCTGGTGGATGATCCTGCTGTGGTTCCAGGCATCAATGGGAAGGTAAGTCAACCACCACCCATTATTGAACTGTTTTTAGTGTGTATTATCCTTTTTGGTACCCGTTTTACTATGACCTATAAACGACAACTGAAGCAAGAGGGACATGGTGGCTGCTATATTTATTTCCTTTTAAGCCATACCAGTTGCCTGGCTATCCTGCTGATCATTTTTTCCTCTAATACTTTTAGCCATAGACCCTGAACAAGCATGAAGCAAATCAGGTGTTTTTGACATTATTGTCAGATCTGACAAGATTAGCTGCATGCTTGTTCCTGGTGTGATACAGACACTACTACAAACCAACAGGGCTGCCAGGCAACTGGTATTGCTTAAAAGGAAATTAATATGGCAGCCTCCGTATACAGTACATCTCACTTCAGTTGTCCTTTAAGTTTGTCCACCTGGTGGAGGGTTTACCTCTTTCTTCCTACCTATAGTGGGATCGGGTCTAGGCTCCCCATCTGCCTCTACAGTGGTTGCCTTTATAACATACTACACTATTGTGGTTTTCAACTTTTTTTGTCTTTACGCATGCACTAATCTCGAGACTAACAGGAAATATTGACATCTCTGTCTGTTTCTGTGAAAAAAACTGTGAAATGGCTGTGTTTTATATACACATAAAAACAAAGAAAACAGGCTGAGATAAGGTGTTTTTTTGTGTCTTATGTCCCTCAGCAAAAATTAAATTTCCCCTTAAAGTGGACCTGAACTCTTACACAGGACAGAAGGACAACAGAGATAAATGCACCATGAATGTATTTAGAGAGTTTAATTCCTCCTCGTCTGTGACTGATCACAACTGTTATTTAATCCCTCAGCTGGTTCAGCTAGCTACCTGGGCAGATCAGCTCATTTGTAAATACAATGTACACACAAGTAGACTAGACCAGTGGCATAGCTAGTGATCATTGGGCCCCATAGAAAAACATTCAGGGGCCTCAGATATAGGCACTCTTTTAAGCTACATACACACGCTCAACTGTAGTCTTTTGTAATGGACGATTATAAGCTAACAACGTCTTGTTGGCTGCTAATTGTCCAACACAAACATGCAAACAACTTGGAGGAACGATTGATAAACACGGCAAAAACGACTGATAAGAAACTGTAGGAGCGATTCAACCGTCGGATTGAGTCAACTAATGTACAAAGGACGAAGTTCAGATATCTGCTATGTGTA